>NC_039518.1:7794618-7868193 GCF_003672135.1 Ooceraea biroi | reverse complement strand
GAGAGAGATGTTTCTACGTGGAGGGGAGCACTTCAGTCGAGACTGCAACATGTAGGATAAACGATAGATGAGCCTAAGCTATCGTGTAACGTGATACCAGCAGGTGCGGGGAATCGATTGCAGCGATAGTGCTAAAATTTTGATACTTGAAAGACGAGACTTGTCCGCTTCGTAAGCATGAGATTTCGCAACTCATGATGTACATTGCGGAGCAATTAGAATTGCACGTGTTTTGGATTGCGACGTTAGAAGATATCGTGCGTAAGTGAATAAAAATTCAGACAATGCGATTTACGTCTGTAAAGCGATTTTAGAAAAATATGATAATCAATATTTCTTTGTTCGCGTTGACGTGAGACATGATTGATATTCGTGTATCGCGATTCTTCACAAACATGATAGATAAATAATATGATGCAATAGCGGTCATAAAAACTCTTATTGATCCGAGATACGAGAAGAAAAGCTTAATCATTGTCCACTTTGTAAAAAGAACTCACAACAGTTATAATTATATACTCAAGATGCAGGGCAAGGAATCGAGAGATAGGAAGGAATAAGAAATGATTTATCTAGTAAAATGTAGGATGTACAACCTTTTGTATGAAAACGATCTGCATTCGGTTTGATAAATTGCAAAAGCCAACTTTACTAAATTTGCATTTATCGTTCTTTATGTCGCGTCATTAAATTAGATTTGTTTGAGACTCTACTGTGTCTCTTCCTATTTTATTATTTTTTTCAGAGGAGAGAAAAATAGAAAACTCTCTCGATAGTACGTACTGACTTTCATAATTAAAGTATTGACTCTTTTCCTAAAAATTCCTTTTGCGAGCTATGTTGTGAGAACTTACTCAAGCTTGCACAAACTTGCGTGCAACATAGTTTTCAGTCTACTGCACATTTTATCTGATTCTTCACTCTGTTTGCACTGCACTTGCCTTATAAACAATAATGGATGCAACTCATACACATCTTCAAACAGTGGAGATACGATGAATACACAAGATAAGTTATCTTTGATAACACAACTGTAACACGTGCATATTATTTTTCTATATTTCTAAAAGCTGCAAATACCAATTTCGATCATTTATCGATACTGTCGATCCATTATCTTGACTTCATCATTGAAATCTAAACTTCTCGAAACGCATGAATAACGCATGACATTCGACAGATTCAGTTAAAACCGGATTCGCCGACCGTCATTACTTGTTTTCAGTAACTTTTTATACGATTTATCAATGTAATGATCGTGTGGAAAATTCTCGATTCTTGCATCGATCCGTTCGGAATCGCGAGCGAGTGGAAGACTTGCAAGCAAAGCGGGAAGACTTGCGCTCGCGTGCAAATTACTCTTCAGTGCGCGGGCTTCGTTGAGAACTTAAGGGGGAGCCTGCTTTAGAACGTTGAAAATAAGGTATAATTTTACGAATTTTTTTTGGAGAAACTATACAGCGGATCATTATAAAACTTTGATGCATTTATTGGTACATGTTTAAAGATCAAAAAAATTATTTTTTGATTTGAATATATCGCCTGTAGAGGTCGTCCTGGAGGCATCTCAGTGCAGCCGGCATTGTAAATTGTGAGCATTCTCCTGCCTCCAAATTTCATCCAAACTGAAAAATTGAAATATTTTCTCGTTATTTATGAATTCCCATCGTCGATGAACCTTTAATATTCATAAAAACATTAAGTTAAACAATTATTTTTGCATGCAAAAGTTCAACAACTTTGCCTAAAAATCGTACTTTTGTGTTCTAAGCTCCACCATTTTGGCACTTTTCAACTTTTTTCTTCTCTCTTTGGTTCATCGACGATGGGAACTCATAAATAACGAGAAGATATTTCAATTTTTCAGTTTAGACGAAATTTGGAGGCAGGAGAATGCTCACCAATTTGCAATGCCGGCGACGCGGTTGCACTAAGATTTCTCCAGGACGACCTCTACAAGCGATATATTCAAATCAAAAAATAATTTTTTTTATCTTTAAACATGTACTAATAAATGCATCAAAGTTTTATAATGATCCGCTGTATAGTTTCTCCAAAAACAATTCGTAAAATATACCTTATTTTCAGCGTTCTAAATGTAAGGTCGTCAAGTTAAGTGACTCACCCTGTATAATTCCAACGTCGTGGGTTCTACGTTCGCGTTAAGGGGGGAGCCTGCTTTAGAACGTTGAAAATAAGGTATAATTTTACGAATTTTTTTTGGAGAAACTATACAGCGGTTCATTATAAAACTTTGATGCATTTATTAGTACATGTTTAAAGACAAAAAATTATTTTTTGATTTGAATATATCGCCTGTAGAGGTCGTCCTGGAGGCATCTTCGTGCAGCCGGCATTGTAAATTGGTGAGCATTCTCCTGCCTCCAAATTTCATCCAAACTGAAAAATTGAAATATTTTCTCGTTATTTATGAATTCCCATCGTCGATGAACCTTTAATATTCATAAAAACATTAAGTTAAACAATTACTTTTGCATGCAAAAGTTCAACAACTTTGCCTAAAAATCGTACTTTTGTGTTCTAAGCTCCACCATTTTGGCACTTTTCAACTTTTTTCTTCTCTCTTTGGTTCATCGACGATGGGAACTCATAAATAACGAGAAGATATTTCAATTTTTCAGTTTAGACGAAATTTGGAGGCAGGAGAATGCTCACCAATTTGCAATGCCGGCGACGCGGCTGCACTAAGATTTCTCCAGGACGACCTCTACAAGCGATATATTCAAATCAAAAAATAATTTTTTTTATCTTTAAACATGTACTAATAAATGCATAAAAGTTTTATAATGATCCGCTGTATAGTTTCTCCAAAAACAATTCGTAAAATATACCTTATTTTCAGCGTTCTAAATGTAAGGTCGTCAAGTTAAGTGACTCACCCTGTATAATTCCAACGTCGTGGGTTCTACGTTCGCGTTAAGGGGGGAGCCTGCTTTAGAACGTTGAAAATAAGGTATAATTTTACGAATTTTTTTTGGAGAAACTATACAGCGGTTCATTATAAAACTTTGATGCATTTATTAGTACATGTTTAAAGACAAAAAAATTATTTTTTGATTTGAATATATCGCCTGTAGAGGTCGTCCTGGAGGCATCTTCGTGCAGCCGGCATTGTAAATTGGTGAGCATTCTCCTGCCTCCAAATTTCATCCAAACTGAAAAATTGAAATATTTTCTCGTTATTTATGAATTCCCATCGTCGATGAACCTTTAATATTCATAAAAACAGTAAGTTAAACAATTATTTTTGCATGAAAAAGTTCAAAACCTTTGCCTAAAAATCGTACTTTTGTGTTCTAAGCTCCACCATTTTGGCACTTTTCAACTTTTTTCTTCTCTCTTTGGTTCATCGACGATGGGAATTCATAAATAACGAGAAGATATTTCAATTTTTCAGTTTAGACGAAATTTGGAGGCAGGAGAATGCTCACCGATTTGCAATGCCGGCGACGCGGCTGCACTAACAAGTAAACCTACGGAAGTGTCACTCTCCGATTTTTCTGAAATTTGGATATGTTATAATACATGAAAAACTAAGGGACACGTATTTTTTTTTAGCGGCGGAAAAACATATTTAGGGGGTGAAACGACCCTCCAAAATGGGGGGTAAAATGGAAAAATTGCGATATCTTTGAGACCAGTGAAGCGATTTTAATGATTTTTGGTATGAAAGTATCTTTCGATAGAAGACGAAAATCGGCCTAGGTATGTTGGAAGGGGAGTGAAAATTAGGGGGTGAACTACCCCTAAAGTGACCAATTTCTTGCTGCAAAAAATCAGTTTTGATCTGATCGAAGTAAAATCTATTAAAACTTCAAGAGGAAAGCTAAACTCAAAAAATTACTTGAATAGACAGTAACTCGACATGCGACTTTCAAAATACAATAAAATCAACTTTTGACATTTAAACAATTTTGTTATAAACGATTAATATTTTTAACATGTTTAATTCACTTCACATAACTAACAATAAATGTCAAAAGTTGATTTTATTGTATTTTGAAAGTCGCATGTCGAGTTACTGTCTATTCAAGTAATTTTTCGAGTTTTCGTCCGCCATATTGAATCCGCCATATTGAATTTTGAAAATCTGATTTCAGATTTGGATTCAGCGACTTAAAAAACCAATATATTAAAAAGATCGAACAGTTAAAAAATATAGTTTCACAAGGTGTTTCATGTGCAATGCCAAACGAACGCGGCAATTTAGGGATTGTTTACCCCCCAAATATTTATATAAAACAAAACAAAAAAATATGTGTTCCTTAATTAGCTTTCCTCTTGAAGTTTTAATAGATTTTACTTCGATCAGATCAAAACTGATTTTTTGCAGCAAGAAATTGGTCACTTTAGGGGTAGTTCACCCCCTAATTTTCACCCCCTTCCAACATACCTAGGCCGATTTTCGTCTTCTATCGAAAGATACTTTCATACCAAAAATCATTAAAATCGCTTCACTGGTTCCATTTTACCCCCCATTTTGGAGGGTCGTTTCACCCCCTAAATATGTTTTTCCGCCGCTAAAAAAAAATACGTGTCCCTTAGTTTTTCATGTATTATAACATATCCAAATTTCAGAAAAATCGGAGAGTGACACTTCCGTAGGTTTACTTGTAAGATTTCTCCAGGACGACCTCTACAGGCGATATATTCAAATAAAAAAATAATTTTTTTTATCTTTAAACATGTACTAATAAATGCATCAAAGTTTTATAATGATCCGCTGTATAGTTTCTCCAAAAACAATTCGTAAAATATGCCTTGTTTTCAGCGTTCTGAAGCAGGCTCCCCCTTAACAGACCGAGTAATGGGGAGGCCGTTTTTGCCGTCTTGCCGACTACATTGGTCTTCATGCTTTCGAGACGTTCTCGAGAGGCGTCGGCTGTGATGCACATACACTTGAGGGTGTACGCGCCGGCGGATAGGAGACGGAAATTGTGTCGCCTCTTGCGAATTGGAAAAGCGTCGCGAGGCGCCGATGCACCGAGCTTGAGCGTTCCGTTAATCTCGATATTGTCGAACAAAGGATGCGTTTTATCTAATGTTTGTTTGAGCATCATCAAGCTGCTGACGTCCAAGTTACAGTCGATATCTATCCTTGACAATGAGAAATAAACACTTTTCAAGTTTGAACCTTACTTCGGCGAAAATGATGCGATGGTGACGCTTGTTCCAATACTTAGAAAATGATCAAAGTCAATTTACAATTCGATAAAAAATTATGCTAAGTCCATTTACGAGTGGCTTTTCTCGATTTCCGCGAAATATTCAGCGATAACGTTTTGCGTGTTTGCATTCGAATCTGTTGCACTTTGTTATCTCTTTCGCGAATGAATAATAAACAACGCGACCGCCTGCGACATTTACGTAACGAGTGAAACGGCTCTTTCGCTCTTTTCTTCGGAGACTCGAAGATGCATCTGCGATCCATCGGAAAGTATTCTTGAAGATCCGACGAATCTCCACTAAAAGCGGAACAGCTGAGATCCAGGCAAGTAGCGGCAAGTTTACATCGTCGTTGGCTAGAATCGTCGGCGGAATTCCGAAACTCCTCGTGCGGATTCTATGACGCGCCCGGCTTCTGTAAAACCACCCCGAAACATCCTTAAAATTACTTTCACGCTTTCACGAGGCGCGTTCAAATACTTATCGCGGCAAGTCGAAGACTACCGGATGGTAGCAGGCGAAAACCCACGTTAGGATACACCAACGCATCTGGCAGCGGAAGTCTTGGCAATGGGGCGGAATCTTGCTTTGTGACTCCTACGTTATTCCGCTTCCGTCGTCGATCATAATGTTACTTCGAGCTATTTTGTCTTTCGGAAAATATGTTTGATCTGTTCTTTCGTTCGATCGTCCCTTTTTGTCTTTTGTAACATTCGGAAACGCGTAATTAGTCATATCGTTAAGTATATCTTCTGTTTTATTCCATTTTTATCGCAGCCAATTTCAATCCCACACGTATTTTATTTCGGGCGCAAAAGTGCGAATTTTATTATTTATTCGCGGAGATTTATTATTAGAATGCCGTGATTTGTACATCGGGATAAACGTAAAATGATATTTGTGTCTCTTGAATTTGATTCAAGTACGATTTGATGAGATTGAGCTTACGCAAGGATATCGGTGTCACGGCAAAATAATAGAAATAATCTGGACCGCAGAGCGTGATTATAGCAGCAGCTTGTGTTGATTGTCGATTTCACGCAGCTGAAAAATCTCACGGATATATTCTCCTCAACAGGATCAAACGTGCATATTAGGAAATACTGCTCAGCTAATGAGGAGTAATATATACCTAGAGCGCTCCAGAAGCCACCCTCAAAGAGACACAAACATAAAGCATACATGGTTAATATGTACTCTCTGTTGCAGGTACATGTACACGCGAGATACGGATTCTATTAGATGCGTTGCAAATGCGTGTTATGTTTGGAATCTGTAATTTTGAGACTCTGGCTGCGTCTTCGTGTGCTGAAAATCGTAATCCTCCTCCTCTCGATCAATGGAATCAGAAAGAACAGCAGACATAAAAAGTACCTATCCCTGCATCTCCGCGTGCGACATTTTTGGTAATTATGTACTTTAAGGGGGGAGCCTGCTTTAGAACGTTGAAAATAAGGTATAATTTTACGAATTGTTTTAGAGAAACTATACAGCGGATCATTATAAAACTTTGATGCATTTATTAGTACATGTTTAAAGATAAAAAAAATTATTTTTTGATTTGAATATATCGCCTGTAGAGGTCGTCCTGGAGGCATCCTAGTGCAGCCGGCATTGTAAATTGATGAGCATTCTCCTGCCTTCAAATTTCATCCAAACTGAAAAATTGAAATATTTTCTCGTTATTTATGAATTCCCATCGTCAATGAACCTTTAATATTCATAAAAACATTAAGTTAAACAATTACTTTTGCATGCAAAAGTTCAACAACTTTGCCTAAAAATCGTACTTTTGTGTTCTAAGCTCCACCATTTTGGCACTTTTCAACTGTTTTCTTCTCTCTTTGGTTCATCGACGATGGGAATTCATAAATAACGAGAACACATTTCAATTTTTCAGTTTAGACGAAATTTGGAGGCAGGGGAATGCTCACCGATTTGCAACGCCGGCGACGCGGCCGCACTAAGATTTCTCCAGGACGACCTCTACAAGCGATATATTCAAATCAAAAAATAATTTTTTTATCTTTAAACATGTACTAATAAATGCATCAAAGTTTTATAATGATCCGCTGTATAGTTTCTCCAAAAACAATTCGTAAAATATACCTTATTTTCAGCGTTCTAAATGTAAGGTCGTCAAGTTAGGTGACTCACCCTGTATAATTCCAACGTCGTGGGTTCTACGTTCGCGTTAAGGGGGGAGCCTGCTTTAGAACGTTGAAAATAAGGTATATTTTACGAATTTTTTTGGAGAAACTGTACAGCGGATCATTATAAAACTTTGATGCATTTATTAGTACATGTTTAAAGATAAAAAAATTATTTTTTGATTTGAATATATCGCCTGTAGAGGTCGTCCTGGAGGCATCCTAGTGCAGCCGGCATTGTAAATTGATGAGCATTCTCCTGCCTTCAAATTTCATCCAAACTGAAAAATTGAAATATTTTCTCGTTATTTATGAATTCCCATCGTCGATGAACCTTTAATATTCATAAAAACATTAAGTTAAACAATTATTTTTGCATGCAAAAGTTCAACAACTTTGCCTAAAAATCGTACTTTTGTGTTCTAAGCTCCACCATTTTGGCACTTTTCAACTGTTTTCTTCTCTCTTTGGTTCATCGACGATGGGAACTCATAAATAACGAGAACACATTTCAATTTTTCAGTTTAGACGAAATTCGGAGGCAGGAGAATGCTCACCAATTTACAATGCCGGCTGCACTAAGATTTCTCCAGGACGACCTCTACAAGCGATATATTCAAATAAAAAAATAATTTTTTTATCTTTAAACATGTACTAATAAATGCATCAAAGTTTTATAATGATCCGCTGTACAGTTTCTCCAAAAACAATTCGTAAAATATACCTTATTTTCAGCGTTCTAAAGCAGGCTCCCCCCTTAATCCCACATCTTGGCTAATACTGCCGACGATCGGAACGTCTGTGCTCCACGCCAAGTCCGCTCGAGGTATCGGAGAGTGTCTCGCAAAAAACCGATTTTTGCGAAAAGATGATAGCATTTCGCGCGATCTCGGTATTAAGGGGGGAGCCTGCTTTAGAACGTTGAAAATAAGGTATAATTTTACGAATTGTTTTAGAGAAACTATACAGCGGATCATTATAAAACTTTGATGCATTTATTAGTACATGTTTAAAGATAAAAAAAATTATTTTTTGATTTGAATATATCGCCTGTAGAGGTCGTCCTGGAGGCATCCTAGTGCAGCCGGCATTGTAAATTGATGAGCATTCTCCTGCCTTCAAATTTCATCCAAACTGAAAAATTGAAATATTTTCTCGTTATTTATGAATTCCCATCGTCGATGAACCTTTAATATTCATAAAAACATTAAGTTAAACAATTACTTTTGCATGCAAAAGTTCAACAACTTTGCCTAAAAATCGTACTTTTGTGTTCTAAGCTCCACCATTTTGGCACTTTTCAACTGTTTTCTTCTCTCTTTGGTTCATCGACGATGGGAACTCATAAATAACGAGAACACATTTCAATTTTTCAGTTTAGACGAAATTCGGAGGCAGGAGAATGCTCACCGATTTGCAATGCCGGCGACGCGGCCGCACTAAGATTTCTCCAGGACGACCTCTACAAGCGATATATTCAAATCAAAAAATAATTTTTTTATCTTTAAACATGTACTAATAAATGCATCAAAGTTTTATAATGATCCGCTGTATAGTTTCTCCAAAAACAATTCGTAAAATATACCTTATTTTCAGCGTTCTAAATGTAAGGTCGTCAAGTTAGGTGACTCACCCTGTATAATTCCAACGTCGTGGGTTCTACGTTCGCGTTAAGGGGGGAGCCTGCTTTAGAACGTTGAAAATAAGGTATAATTTTACGAATTGTTTTAGAGAAACTATACAGCGGATCATTATAAAACTTTGATGCATTTATTAGTACATGTTTAAACATAAAAAAATTATTTTTTTATTTGAATGTATCGCCTGTAGAGGTCGTCCTGGAGAAATCTTAGTGCAGCCGGCATTGTAAATTGGTGAGCATTCTCCTGCCTCCAAATTTCATCCAAACTGAAAAATTGAAATATTTTCTCGTTATTTATGAATTCCCATCGTCGATGAACCTTTAATATTCATAAAAACATTAAGTTAAACAATTACTTTTGCATGCAAAAGTTCAACAACTTTGCCTAAAAATCGTACTTTTGTGTTCTAAGCTCCACCATTTTGGCACTTTTCAACTGTTTTCTTCTCTCTTTGGTTCATCGACGATGGGAACTCATAAATAACGAGAACACATTTCAATTTTTCAGTTTAGACGAAATTTGGAGGCAGGGGAATGCTCACCGATTTGCAACGCCGGCGACGCGGCCGCACTAAGATTTCTCCAGGACGACCTCTACAAGCGATATATTCTAATCAAAAAATAATTTTTTTATCTTTAAACATGTACTAATAAATGCATCAAAGTTTTATAATGATCCGCTGTACAGTTTCTCCAAAAACAATTCGTAAAATATACCTTATTTTCAGCGTTCTAAAGCAGGCTCCCCCCTTAACGGACCCAGCCCATCGGGGTCTTTTTAACAAACAACGAGCGAAGGGTGAAACCTAGTGCGGGTTATTCGGGAAGGTGACCTTTGTAATACATGTCAAACTCAAGTCCTTGCTTCGCGTGGACAGCTGAAAATTCGTGCAAAATTATTAAACTTCTTTTGTTAATAACTTTTTAATAAACAACGAGCGACGGGTAAAACCTCTTCAAGGTCACTCAGGAGGGTGACCTTGACAACATGTGTTAAGGTGAAGGTCATCGGAGCTGGGTCCGTTAAAGTACATAATTACCGCATTTTTTAAAAGATCGCACATTGTTAGAAAGATTACATCGTTCTTAACTATCGAAAGAACGCGAGTATCGAGAATGGAGCTCGAATTGCAGCGCGGCGAGATGAAACGTTAATCTCCCGAGTACTAACGGTCACGTTAATCAGCTTTCATCCGAGGTATTAAGGAAGGGCCAAACGTCGCGATGTGTCGCACGACGACGTATCGAAGGGAACGCGCGATACTGACGGATGCGTACTCCAACGGCAATGGGGTGCACGGACGCGCGTGTGCGTGCGTGCGCGCGTGGATGTACGGAGGGATCTTATTAGACACCCTCTAGCCCAAATCATCAAAGGGATCTAGGAGTAAGGCCTGATTAGCTTCGGCATGCAGCACCGTGGGTAGGATATGGAGTTGATGTAGATGTTGTCGAGAGAGCAAATTGACGGTGGATAATGCTGTATGGATTGCCTGGTTGGGCACTAACTAACTAAAGCTAAACGGGTATAAGCGCGCAAATGGTCCACGCACCCCGACGTGTTACGCGTTTACGCGTGCCGCCGCGAATGAACGCGCGTTTTTGCATTCATTATCGTGTCCGAGATCGAGCGAGCGAACGAGCGAGTGGAAACTTACAATTAGCATGGACTTCGGCGCGGAGGCTCAAAATCTTCCTTATCGCTTTATCATTCTATCGATTTGATAATTTAATCAGTAATTTGAATCGCGATTCAGCGTTCGAGATAATTAATATCAAACCGAATTGCAAACTCATCGTTGACAAAAGTGATTAAACAAATAATTTACTGATTTTAATACAGCGCTCGCGTGCATGTCAATGCAAGTGTTTCGAAATATAGCAAATAGAAGCGGAGCCACAAATTGGAAGCATTGTTCAACGAAAACTCGTTAAACGATTAAAAGAGCTCGCGGGGCAGCTTGAAGTTAATGAATCAGCAGTATCCCGCCATTTGAACGCAATGGGAAAGATCAGAAGCAAGAAAGAAGGAAGATTTAATATCATACGAACTTTTACAAGCACATATATTTCGAAAGACTAAAACTTTTGCATACATCTAATAAATATATATTGATACATGTCCTTCTGGCTTGCTCGCTCTATAAATCTCTTACGATATTTCGCACGGAGGAAAGAAAAATACCGGCGTACGCTTTTCTATGGCAAGTCCGTTCGCGTCGACCGCGCGATTAAAGAAAACGGGCCGCGAAGGCTCTTACGTTTTACGTCTCTCGGACTGCCTACTTCATCGATCACATCCGATCAGATAATTCATTTTAAAAGCCCGTACCATCAGATCGTTCGTATGCATTTCTCGAAGTAATACGACGTTTACCAGATATACACTCGGGACGCTTGTGTGTACACTTTTACTTCGTAAACCGTCTTTTACATATTTATTACCGCCGATGCTGCTACGTGTCCCGCGGGGCGCATAGCGCTTTAAACGGCCGCTCCCCTTTATACGTCTGATATTTACCTAGCGAAGGAATGGCAGGACAGACCGGAATGATAAGAAATATATCGTGCACTAAACTTCGGCGCAATTATCGCGATGCAGAAATAACGTGCCAGAATAATAAGCGGATTAATGAGCAGAGGAGAGAGAGAAAGGGAGATCGTCCTACGCTTTTACTCCACGCGAATACCGTATATTTCCTGACTTACCGCTCGTAAAACCACATTAGTAATTTACACGCCGCTGTTGGAAGGTCGCTCTTAATCAAACTTTGGATTTGAGAAATTCAATATTCGGAAGTCGTGAGGCACTTCGCCGACAATCTCTCTCTCTCTCTCTGTCTCGTCAGCCGTGCATGAACTTGCTTGCATATGCCGACGGAAATAATTTTATATTAATGTCACCCCGCGATATTGATTTCGCCGAACCTTGGCTCCAGGCAAGACGGTACATTACTCCTATTACTGCGATATGCAATAATGCCAGTACACACGAGCTTCTCCGCCGCCTGCAACCGCTTCATTTAATAAGAGCAAGAAGTTCGCGTATACGCGGGGCCGTACAAAGCCGGCTGTTTACGCCGGCGCCGCGCGCAATTATAATTATAATGCCATTGTCGTTGCATTGCGGTGGTAAAAGGTGGTGGATAGGGGGGCACCCGGGTTGCGCCCAGCGGGGGCCGGGCGGCGGGGCGGTGGCGCAACGGTGAAAGCCGATGTCAAATTAGCAAATCAAATTTCGCCGGGAATTATTTCAATACGAGCTGCTAAACACCCCGCAGCGAAACGAGAGACGACGACGAGCCATGCATATAACAGGAGCTGGCGAATTTAATTCCCATTCGTCCGGAGAGAAAATAAAGATCATCCGTGGGAGTGTACGCCGCGGGGTGCGGCGGATCCGCGCTGTGCAACGCGCGCGCGATCTCCCCTTCGCCTTCATTACGGTAAACTCGTCGTAAGTCGTTTAATCGAGATCAACCATCGCAAGCTCCTCGCAATCACCGAGTATCTTTCCGATCTCTCATTGATTTCGAGGATGTTCCTTCGAATGAATTCTCTCTCTTTCCTGAAAACTCGAGCGTGAGACCGCGATTTTTCTGAGATTTTCGCCCGCACGTTCACTCACGGGGAGACAGAATTCTCGGCCTGTTAATTACGAGTCGGGCGGTCCGTCTGTCGCGGCGTGGAGGCCAAATCACCCAGTCGAAAATGCAGGCATATTTACCTTCTGACACGTGAGATTACGCTAGACCCGTATTACGTCGATTACAAAAGACGTTCATGAATATTTAAATAGGGTAGTGCAGTTCAATATCTCGCCCCGGCGGTCTGATGCGTCTGAATAGTTAACGCGCCTACAATTTTCGAGCCGTCCACCCGGGCGACCGTTACTTGCGGGTGAACCCCCGCGAAAGCGATTTCACGGATTTCCGTTTCCTTTTTCCTCTCTCTCCCCTTTTCGCTCCTCGTGCACTCCGAGATCATTTGCGCGCAGCTGAAGCGTATTTATGCTAATGCAAATACTTCAAGACGCTCTCGAGACACTTGAAACTAATCATCCAATTAATTATACAGGGTGTCCCGGGTTTTAACCGACAAACTGCGGGAGCATATTCTACTAGTGGAAATAAAAAAATTCTTATATCGAGTTTGCTTAGAAATGCTTTATTACAAAGTTATAAACCAATATTGAAAAGAAATATGAGATAAGTAACAACGGATTTTTTCACAAAAATATAAATTATCTACGCAATGATTTAGTGACTCATTTCAAAATGTTGTCCTTGCACATCGATACAAGCTAGACATCGACGTAGACAGAATTTGTTACAGTACGACATTCCTGAAAATTTTGTTGCATCTCAGTAACTGAATTATTGGGTCATTAAGTATGAAACTTTACAAATAGAACATAAACTTTTGCATTTTTTGGCACATGGACATGATTTATTTTCAATCGAAGTATGCGCCCATGTTATCTACACACTTCTGCCATTTTAGTGGTAGTTGGTCTATGCCTCTACTATAGAAGCCAGGAGTACGGGAATCGATAAAGTCGCGGAAGGCTGTTTCGACTGCCTGTTGAGAATTGAACAATTTTCCCACCAAGAAGTTGTCCAAATTCCGGAAGAAGTGATAGTCGGTAGGTGATAGATCTGGTGAATGTGGTGGATGACGGAGAGTTTCCAATTCCAACTCCCGTAGCTTTGCCACGGTCAGTCGTGCAGTGTGCGGTCGAGCATTATCATGCAACAGCATTGGCATTGACCGATTGACCAATTTCGGTTGTTTAATAGCAAGTTGTTGCATCATTTCGTCCAGTTGCTTGCAATATACTTCAGCCGTTATCGATGTACCAGGTTTCATAAAGTTGTAGTAGATAACACCTGACCTGGACCACCAAACAGTCACCATAAGCTTCTTCCGTGTAATGTTGGGTTTCGCGTGATGTCTCGGTGGTTCATCAGCGTTCAACCACTGATGTGAGCGTTTACGATTGTCGTAGAGTATCCACTTTTCATCGCAGGTCACAATTCGATTCAAAAAAGATTCATTTTTGTGACGGGAAAGCAAAGAAAGGGAAGCCTCTAGACGTTGCGCCTGCTGCGCATCGGTCGATTCGTGCGGGACCCATTTGCCCAACTTCTTTATCTTACTAATTGCAGCTAAATGAACCAATATGGTGGGTATGGAAACATTGAATATCGATGCCAATTCACGTGTACTTTGAGATGGATCGGACTCTGCTACGGCTCTCAAGTGATCATTATCCACCTTCGTCTTTGGTCTTCCACGTGGCTCATTAGCGAGGCTGAAATCTCCATCTTTGAAGTTTTTGAACCAATTGCCCACCGTTGCTTTAGTAGTTGAACCTTCACCAAATACAGCGTTGA
The DNA here is from genome assembly GCF_003672135.1 of Ooceraea biroi. NCBI lineage: Eukaryota > Metazoa > Arthropoda > Insecta > Hymenoptera > Formicidae > Ooceraea > Ooceraea biroi. Next base: position 7,853,818 of record NC_039518.1, on the reverse strand, counting down.
TATTACGAGCTGTCTCCGACACTGTGGTTCCACGGCGGAACTCATATTCATAAATCACACGAATTTTGGACTTTTCCATAGTTCTATAAAAAAGAATCCACCAATAAAACCAATGAAGATATTTGAACAAACAAATATGACATTTGAAGAGCGAACATACATCTATCACACTAACCTAACCTGATACTGACGTCTGGCGCCAAATTTGAGATAACAAATGTTAAAGATGGCGCTTTTACATTTGTAAAGTTTCATACTTAATGACCCAATAGTAATTCGTTGCTTTAAATCTTCAAGCGAGATTACTTCTGTACTGTAAACTTTATTTTTTAAAGTTCCCCATAAATAAAAATCAAGAGGCGTTAAATCGGGCGATCTTGGAGGCCAGAAAACCGGTCCTCCTCGACCAATCCACCTATGAGCGTAATGTTCGTCTAACCAGTTTCTAACTTGTCTAGCATAGTGCGATGGACAACCGTCTAACTGTATCCAGCTGTTTTGGCGAAACTGCAGTGGCACATTTTCCATCAAAATTGGTAAATCGTTTGATAGGAATCTTCGAGAAGATTCTCCGTTCAATCGGTCAGGTAAAAAGAACGGACCAATAAGCCGGTCATGAAGCATACCCATCCAAACATTACATCGAAATTCGTGTTGAAAGTTTCTTCGTCTGGTAGTACGTGGATTATTATGAGCCCATACATGGCTATTATGAGAACTGAATATGCCTCGTCTTGTAAAGGTCGCTTCATCTGTCGATAGTATCATTGATGAGAAAAGATTGTCCCTTTCTACTGCATTCACATACCAGTTACAAAATTCGACTCGTTTCTGATGATCGATTGGAAGTCATTCTTGTACAGGTGTGTAATGATATGCGAATCTGTCACAGCACGCAATGTTCTCGAAATAGTGTTTCGTGATATCTGCAGTTGAGCCGAAGCACGTCGAACACTTTGTGTAGGAGTATTATCAAAACGATTTAAGATTCTTTCCGAGCGTCGTCGGTGTCTTAGAGCTGAACGAACATCATCATGTTCATTCATAGGTCGAAATGAACCCAAATTACGTAATTGCAAATGGGTATTACTAAACACAGAACTATCTGGTACTCTCCTGTTAGGAAATCTACGTTGATACTCTCGTACGGCAGCTCGTGCATTTCCGTCACAGAATCCGTACATGAAATCAATATCAGTGTATTCCTCATTTGAAAACACTTTTGGCATTCTGATAGTAATTGCTAGTTCACACGACGATTGAAATCTAACGGCTACTGTTGCGAAAGTAACAATCGTACTGAATCGTTTCGACATAGTGAACATGAATACATGTGAATACACATAACATAACATCTTCGACCTTGCAAATTCTACACTATGTTCCGTTGTTACTTATCTCATATTTCTTTTCAATATTGGTTTATAACTTTGTAATAAAGCATTTCTAAGCAAACTCGATATAAGAATTTTTTCTTATTTCCACTAGTAGTAATTCGTTGCCTTAAATCTTCAAGCGAGATTACTTCTGTACTGTAAACTTTATTTTTTAAAGTTCCCCATAAATAAAAATCAAGAGGCGTTAAATCGGGCGATCTTGGAGGCCAGAAAACCGGTCCTCCTCGACCAATCCACCTATGAGCGTAATGTTCGTCTAACCAGTTTCTAACTTGTCTAGCATAGTGCGATGGACAACCGTCTAACTGTATCCAGCTGTTTTGGCGAAACTGCAGTGGCACATTTTCCATCAAAATTGGTAAATCGTTTGATAGGAATCTTCGAGAAGATTCTCCGTTCAATCGGTCAGGTAAAAAGAACGGACCAATAAGCCGGTCATGAAGCATACCCATCCAAACATTACATCGAAATTCGTGTTGAAAGTTTCTTCGTCTGGTAGTACGTGGATTATTACGAGCCCATACATGGCTATTATGAGAACTGAATATGCCTCGTCTTGTAAAGGTCGCTTCATCTGTCGATAGTATCATTGATGAGAAAAGATTGTCCCTTTCTACTGCATTCACATACCAGTTACAAAATTCGACTCGTTTCTGATGATCGATTGGAAGTCATTCTTGTACAGGTGTGTAATGATATGCGAATCTGTCACAGCACGCAATGTTCTCGAAATAGTGTTTCGTGATATCTGCAGTTGAGCCGAAGCACGTCGAACACTTTGTGTAGGAGTATTATCAAAACGATTTAAGATTCTTTCCGAGCGTCGTCGGTGTCTTAGAGCTGAACGAACATCATCATGTTCATTCATAGGTCGAAATGAACCCAAATTACGTAATTGCAAATGGGCACATAACATAAACATCTTCGACCTTGCAAATTCTACACTATGTTTCGTTGTTACTTATCTCATATTTGTTTTCAATATTGGTTTATAACTTTGTAATAAAGCATTTCTAAGGAAACTCGATATAAGAATTTGTTCTTATTTCCACTAGTAGAATATGCTCCCGCAGTTTGTCGGTTAAAACCCGGGACACCCTGTATATTGCGAGCATGTTTTATTTTAATTTAAAACAAGCAAAAAGATCTGTGTAATTTCGGACAATACGTTTCCCTCGTCGTGAAGTATATACTTGAGTATAATTATATAAGATACACCGAGTATAATGTAAGATACTTTACCTGAGAATTAATGCTTCCGCAGACAGGCACTGGAATTAGTCAGGAATTAGGGCAGGCAAATAATTACACAGTTTATATTAAAAAAAATACTGCACGTATAGATTACTATTCACTTTTTTTGCAGCGCATTGCGTGAGCACATGTTACGTGTACATGTCCTGTGCTCCGAAGTCCAACAACAGTCAATAACGTAACGCACGATTAATTAATTAATCGATGCGGATTTCGCACTTTGGCTGCGAATCATCTTCGCGCATTGACGGAATCGCGACGAAAAAAGCTCTCCCATCGCCGCTAATCGATCTGTTACATGTACAAGTTGATTTTTTATTCTTCCTCGATTGTGTTTATTGTTCGACTGCGACCTTTCTTTCTTCTCTAGCAACAGCGTGGTAGATTGCTACCTGCATGCCTGATTATCACAACAAACACGACTGTTTTCCACATGGGTGTATTTAATTTCCTACAATATTTATTTCCTAGTTAATTCGCTGCACGCTGTAATTAATGCAGCTGCCAGCAGCAAGTTCAACCGAATTCTTCGCGAATACGAGTTCAAATATGGCTCAGCACAGAGAGAAATATTCAGAAATCTAAAGCATTCGGCTGGATTGTAGTAGCGCGCACGTGTCGAAAACAGCATCGCGTCAGCGACAGTCATTGCAATGATGAACGTTCGATTCTTGCAAGTAAGTACGACTCATCAAGAAAAGAGATTTATTCCGATTTCCATCGTGAGCATATTGCGCAAGTACCCTTAACGCGATAAATTTCCGACCTTCCATTAGATAGAGCACGTAGCAGCAGTATTCTTTTGTTACCTGATACCGCCAACATTTATTCCGACTATGTATGAGTTGCAGCTATTTCGCTGCGATCAACCGCGTTGTAATTCAATTTCAATTACTTCCGAGCGCGTCCACAAAAAATAATACCGATTCTAACGTGTACAATGTATTGCCACGGCGTTTATTCCACCATGAATAATGCATCGGCGGAATGTTGCGAAAAATGGGTGGATGAAAACAAAAATCCTACTCGAGGATGATCCTCGAGCATAATATCCGGTTTAATGCTATTCGCAGATGAGAAAACTATTCTGCAACAACGGAACACGCTCGCGCACGCACACATGCAGACCTGTTTGTGGGCAACTTGGATAATAGCGACTGGACAACTGGATAAGTGGATCGATACGTTGATGGGCTAGGCCGATAAATATAGACAGATAGATTCCGCTCAAGGAGGACGCGGAAGGGCCGCACTTGAAATTATCTTCCCTAAGGGACCAACCAATCGTCGCTATACCGACTTCCAATATAAACTCTTGACACGTCTTCATTAGAGTTTTCTAGTCTATTTGCGGAAGAAACCGGGCTTCTCTCTCACTTTCTCCTTCTTATTGCCAGGCCAGAAACAACACACCTACACTCGTCGCCCAGCGGTCCTTCTTGATTGTATTTCAGTATCAGTTTAGAGGAGTACCATATATATTATATATTATATATAATATATATATTAGGAGTCTGATTTAGTTTTGATGGTTTTGCAACAGATGGCTGTAGTGTCAGTTTGTTCTAATAACTGTTTCCCATAACTGTTGTTTCTTACGGTGTTGACATTATCCATCACATTTAGTAGCATTATAGCAATAGATGCAATAACAGTCGTGTTTATATCATCGTAAAAATGCAACTTCCGAAACAGCATTTCGACATGCGTTGCTTTTGTTTTTTAATCAAAACAAAACTGCGGCTGACGGTTATAGAATTCTTGTCGAAACTTATGGTGATTCTGCCCCATCAATTAAGGACAAAGAACGCTCGGGACAACCAAGAAAGCTTGAAAATGCAGATTTGCAAGCATTATTGCACGAAAATCCAACACGATCCACTTCAGAACTTGCCAGAGCATTAAATGTTGATCGTACAACAGTTGCCAAACATTTGCATGAAATGGGAAAAATTCAGAAAGAAGGGAAATGGGTTCGACATCAATTATCGGAAAGTGCCATTTGAACATTTGCATTTCGTTGATCGCCAGGCAAAAAAGAAGAGTCTTTTTTGTCTCGGATTGTTACTGGGGATGAAAAGTGGATCTATTTTGATAATCCGAAACGCAGAAAATCATGGGTGGATCATCAACATCCACTCCGAGACGCAATATTCACGGTTCGAAAGTAATGCTCTGTGTTTGGTGCGATAGTGTACTATGAGCTGTTAAATCCGCACGAGACTGTCACGGCTGATCGTTATCGACACCAATTGTACAAGTTGAAGCAAGCATTGGACGAAAAACGACCACCAATTGCGAGTAAACGACGGAAAGTGATTCTTCTTCGTGACAACGCTCGACCTGACGTTGCGTTATCAGTGAAACAAACACTATTACTGCTCGAATGGCAAGTCTTACCGCACCCCGCGCATTCTCCATGCGATTATTATTTGTTCCGGTGGATGCAACACGCTTTAGAGGATACACACTTTCATAATTTGGAAGAAGTGCGAAAATTCGTCGACGAATGGATCAACTAAAAAGAAGAGTCATTTTATCGTGGTGGAATCCATCTCTTGCCAGAGCATTAAATGTTGATCGTACAACAGTTGCCAAACATTTGCATGAAATGGGAAAAATTCAGAAAGAAGGGAAATAGGTTCGACATCAATTATCGGAAAGTGCCATTTGAACATTTGCATTTCGTTGATCGCCAGGCAAAAAAGAAGAGTCTTTTTTGTCTCGGATTGTTACTGGGGATGAAAAGTGGATCTATTTTGATAATCCGAAACGCAGAAAATCATGGGTGGATCATCAACATCCACTCCGAGACGCAATATTCACGGTTCGAAAGTAATGCTCTGTGTTTGGTGCGATAGTGTACTATGAGCTGTTAAATCCGCACGAGACTGTCACGGCTGATCGTTATCGACACCAATTGTACAAGTTGAAGCAAGCATTGGACCAAAAACGACCACCAATTGCGAGTAAACGACGGAAAGTGATTCTTCTTCGTGACAACGCTCGACCTGACGTTGCGTTATCAGTGAAACAAACACTATTAGAGCTCGAATGGCAAGTCTTACCGCACCCCGCGTATTCTCCATGCGATTATTATTTGTTCCGGTGGATGCAACACGCTTTAGAGGATGCACACTTTCATAATTTCGAAGAAGTGCGAAAATTCGTCGACGAATGGATCAACTGAAAAGAAGAGTCATTTTATCGTGGTGGAATCCATCTCTTGCCAGAGCATTAAATCTTGATCGTACAACAGTTGCCAAACATTTGCATGAAATGGGAAAAATTCAGAAAGAAGGGAAATGGGTTCGACATCAATTATCGGAAAGTGCCATTTGAACATTTGCATTTCGTTGATCGCCAGGCAAAAAAAGAAGAGTCTTTTGTCTCGGATTGTTACTGGGGATGAAAAGTGGATCTATTTTGATAATCCGAAACGCAGAAAATCATGGGTGGATCATCAACATCCACTCCGAGACGCAATATTCACGGTTCGAAAGTAATGCTCTGTGTTTGGTGCGATAGTGTACTATGAGCTGTTAAATCCGCACGAGACTGTCACGGCTGATCGTTATCGACACCAATTGTACAAGTTGAAGCAAGCATTGGACCAAAAACGACCACCAATTGCGAGTAAACGACGGAAAGTGATTCTTCTTCGTGACAACGCTCGACCTGACGTTGCGTTATCAGTGAAACAAACACTATTAGAGCTCGAATGGCAAGTCTTACCGCACCCCGCGTATTCTCCATGCGATTATTATTTGTTCCGGTGGATGCAACACGCTTTAGAGGATGCACACTTTCATAATTTCGAAGAAGTGCGAAAATTCGTCGACGAATGGATCAACTGAAAAGAAGAGTCATTTTATCGTGGTGGAATCCATCTCTTGCCAGAGCATTAAATCTTGATCGTACAACAGTTGCCAAACATTTGCATGAAATGGGAAAAATTCAGAAAGAAGGGAAATGGGTTCGACATCAATTATCGGAAAGTGCCATTTGAACATTTGCATTTCGTTGATCGCCAGGCAAAAAAAGAAGAGTCTTTTGTCTCGGATTGTTACTGGGGATGAAAAGTGGATCTATTTTGATAATCCGAAACGCAGAAAATCATGGATGGATCATCAACATCCACTCCGAGACGCAATATTCACGGTTCGAAAGTAATGCTCTGTGTTTGGTGCGATAGTGTACTATGAGCTGTTAAATCCGCACGAGACTGTCACGGCTGATCGTTATCGACACCAATTGTACAAGTTGAAGCAAGCATTGGACGAAAAACGACCACCAATTGCGAGTAAACGACGGAAAGTGATTCTTCTTCGTGACAACGCTCGACCTGACGTTGCGTTATCAGTGAAACAAACACTATTACAGCTCGAATGGCAAGTCTTACCGCACCCCGCGTATTCTCCATGCGATTATTATTTGTTCCGGTGGATGCAACACGCTTTAGAGGATACACACTTTGATAATTTGGAAGAAGTGCGAAAATTCGTCGACGAATGGATCAACTGAAAAGAAGAGTCATTTTATCGTGGTGGAATCCATCTCTTGCCAGAGCATTAAATCTTGATCGTACAACAGTTGCCAAACATTTGCATGAAATGGGAAAAATTCAGAAAGAAGGGAAATAGGTTCGACATCAATTATCGGAAAGTGCCATTTGAACATTTGCATTTCGTTGATCGCCAGGCAAAAAAAAGAAGAGTCTTTTGTCTCGGATTGTTACTGGGGATGAAAAGTGGATCTATTTTGATAATCCGAAACGCAGAAAATCATGGATGGATCATCAACATCCACTCCGAGACGCAATATTCACGGTTCGAAAGTAATGCTCTGTGTTTGGTGCGATAGTGTACTATGAGCTGTTAAATCCGCACGAGACTGTCACGGCTGATCGTTATCGACACCAATTGTACAAGTTGAAGCAAGCATTGGACCAAAAACGACCACCAATTGCGAGTAAACGACGGAAAGTGATTCTTCTTCGTGACAACGCTCGACCTGACGTTGCGTTATCAGTGAAACAAACACTATTACTGCTCGAATGGCAAGTCTTACCGCACCCCGCGCATTCTCCATGCGATTATTATTTGTTCCGGTGGATGCAACACGCTTTAGAGGATGCACACTTTGATAATTTGGAAGAAGTGCGAAAATTCGTCGACGAATGGATCAACTGAAAAGAAGAGTCATTTTATCGTGGTGGAATCCATCTCTTGCCAGAGCATTAAATGTTGATCGTACAACAGTTGCCAAACATTTGCATGAAATGGGAAAAATTCAGAAAGAAGGGAAATGGGTTCGACATCAATTATCGGAAAGTGCCATTTGAACATTTGCATTTCGTTGATCGCCAGGCAAAAAAAAGAAGAGTCTTTTGTCTCGGATTGTTACTGGGGATGAAAAGTGGATCTATTTTGATAATCCGAAACGCAGAAAATCATGGGTGGATCATCAACATCCACTCCGAGACGCAATATTCACGGTTCGAAAGTAATGCTCTGTGTTTGGTGCGATAGTGTACTATGAGCTGTTAAATCCGCACGAGACTGTCACGGCTGATCGTTATCGACACCAATTGTACAAGTTGAAGCAAGCATTGGACCAAAAACGACCACCAATTGCGAGTAAACGACGGAAAGTGATTCTTCTTCGTGACAACGCTCGACCTGACGTTGCGTCATCAGTGAAAGAAACACTATTAGAGCTCGAATGGCAAGTCTTACCGCACCCCGCGTATTCTCCATGCGATTATTATTTGTTCCGGTGGATGCAACACGCTTTAGAGGATACACACTTTGATAATTTGGAAGAAGTGCGAAAATTCGTCGACGAATGGATCAACTGAAAAGAAGAGTCATTTTATCGTCATCTCTTGCCAGAGAGATGGGAAAAAGTTATAGAAAAGGAAGGAAAATATTTTGATTAAGGTATTCATTCATTATCATATTTAAATACATGCGTTTTTGAGCAAAAAAACCCTCAAAACTAAATCACACCCCTAATACCTGATCAGCGCTCGTCTTCTGCGCGTGCCACGTCTTCAATCAACGTTCATTTTGTGTAACGTTAATCTTGCAATCGTTACTCGATCTTCCACACGCATCTTCGGTAACTCGATTCAAGTATAACCCAAACAGCTCTCACGGCATCTGAGATTGCGCGTCTGCGCTCTCTCCACGCGATGTAATACTCTCTTCAGGATTCCTCGACGTGTTTCTCGACGTCGCAACATCGCGTTGATCCGAATCTCGACCGAATCTTCGCTTAATGGCCCTCCAGCCGAAACTGCTTGCGATTTCGACGACGGGGTGCAGCTGCGCTCGCGAAACGAGCCAATAAACCAAGCCGTTCCCCTTGAGCAAGTGTTCTCGCGAGGAAGGGATGGTCCTTCCTCGCGAAAGTACAGAGATGATCGCGTCGCGATTCCTATTTCGCTGTGCACGATTATTCGATGATTTTATTCGCTTTATTCGATCGACGAGGAACGTGAAAGAAGTTACACTCCGACGAGCATTCAGTAGCAGGCTTATGTTTCGCCCTTATTCAGGCGATGTCGTGTTTTTTAGGGATCCTCTCGCTGGATCCCTAAAAATCCGTAAGGACCGAACTTGCTTGATTGAGGCACGCGCATTAAACGGACGGTAATTTCTGGTAAAAGTAAAGATATGTGCGGTTACGCGTGGTTTTCCCCGCAATAAGAACTGGTTTACTCGACGACATTATTATACCCTACATTACCTTGCCGGGGTGGTTCAAGTAATATGAAGCTACGCGATGTTGCGCGTAATTAACAATGTTGGCCTATCCCCGGGACGGCCAGCATTCCGTTATGTGCTTCCGTGGCCGCAATAAAGATTCCGGAAACGCTGGAGTCGGCTAAAATTAACAGTCTTCACCCTCGTACTCTACATTACCTGATTACGTCGATTATTTCGTACGTAAATTACGTTGTAATCTAAGCGGTACAGCAAACAGCTACCAGAATGTCGAGAGAGAAAGAACTGCCAAAATCTTTCTCCGTCTGCAATTTTGATAACGCAGGTTAAAATGTACGACTCTTTCGCGGAAGCTGTTTGAGTTGTGCTACTTGTTGCAGCGATGTATTTTTAATGCCGCACTGTTTGTATTCACATGTGCGTAACAACTATAATTTTAGTAAAGTCAAATGTGTAATTTTGACAAATTAACGGTTATGGAAAATCCGTTACGACAAATCGAGCAATCAAGCGCAGAATTAAATTAGAAATATTGGAAATCTGCTGCCTATAACTGGAGCGATTATTACGAGTAAAGTATAACGAGCGAAACTTAATCATTCGGAGGTTACTGTCGGATCCTTTCGGAAGGACCGTGCGTGATTTTTAATCGAAGTACAAAAGGTAGGGCCTGGGGAACAAGTAAAATGCGACTGTGAGACGAAGCGGGGAGCGGGGAACAGGGGGAACTCGTGGGCGGGGGAGAAATTGAACAAGAAAAATACTTCCTGGAAGGGAAATTTCAATATCCTGGCTTGTGCTTTGCCTGCCTGCCTACCGGCTCTCCTGCTTTCGCGAGAGGGGTAGCAGCCGGAGACTTTCTTAACACTCTCGAGAGGTCCCTCTTCGTTCGTGACTCCGGTAGACATTGGGGGATCACTTCTTCCTTTTGCCAGGCTCCATGGGACAACTCCGCGGGCACCGACTAATTTAATTGTTAAACCGGGTACAGGAGCGGCGAGTATGATGAGAAAAAGACAGCGCAAAGGGCGTACTACAGGGCCGCAACCGTTATTGTCGTGCAAAGCGCGCTACTCTCTGGATTTGCGCTCAAACCGAGGTAGGCATCGATGATGCGATCTAACACTGTGAGAGCTATCTTTTCCCATCTTCCGATTTATAATGGAAACTTTTAGTCGGAGGTACACAAGAATGGATTGATCTCGGCGAAATAAGTTTGAGCAAGACACAGCGACGCTACACTTGTTTATAATTATTGGTATTAAAAATATTCATTGCAAGGCGCGTCTCTCTCTCTCGTTTTTAGATTTTTCAAACATTATAAATGCAACAGATAATAACTATTGCAAGAAAATCGAAGAATTTAAGAATTGAAATTGTTTTTATTTTCATATATTTGATGCATGCAGTTTGTAGTTCTTAGGGCGATAAATGCACATAAAATTTTATTAATTAAGGAAACATTTTCTAATATGAATCACGTGCGACAATCGTTGCAAAAGAGACACTCGCCCGGTTCATGAATTTATTCATCGTAATGGTCTCCTATTTCTTCAACACGCTTTGGTCCGACGAAACTCCCAGAAGTATCAAGTTTAGTGAGTAAAGGTCCTGAAATATTTGGATCTTCCGCCAAAGAAACTTTAGGCTAGAAACACATTTGTGTGACATGAGAGCTGGCAGATGGGCTGGCGAAAGAAAAAGTAAGATTCTTCACTAACTCTCAGTTATCGTACCAAGATTTGGGATTTTAATCATTGAATATGCCTCGCAAAGCATTATACGCTACTATATAAACACAATATTGTCTAACAATTAGTTGAATATAATTATTAAAGGGAAGAGCATGATAAATCCTGATCACTTATTAATAAAACGTGAGCCAAGTGCATCGACTCGATAGCCAATGTTAAGGATAAAAATAAGCGATGCATTTATCAGCAGCAAACTTGAAAGCAACACGCGAATATGCGTGACCATGCACCTTGCGTAAACGCGTTAGACTGCGAAAAATAGATTATTTTACCCGCCTTTTAAGCTGCCTGCTGAGAAAACCGGCACAGCTGAGGAAGGGTCGAAAGACATTCCCTAACAACATTGTGGACACCGTACGACCATGCTCTTCTTCTCTGCAAATGTTGTTAAAGCGCGAAGATTACGTTACGGTAAAATCATGATAACACGTTTATAATTTCAAGTATAAGAAAAATATCCGACATCGCGCCAGGGAAAATTCGTTCGAGTACCGTCGCTCCTTTCTTTACATTCGCAGCTGGCGGAGAAGAATAAATGGGGTGCGTACGACGGAGAGAAATTTCAGATCAACACAACTCTGCTTAATAACTCGATAACGTGAAAAGTAGTACAACGGATACTTAAATACAAAACATTTCACCTTTTCCGTCGATGCGTCAAGTCAAATAAAACTCGAGCACTTTGATTCGACCGCTGCAGGAAATTCAAGCCCAGAGCACAGAGAAGGAAGAAGGAAGAAACAGGAAGGTGCCGTCATTTATTAGAGAATGATTTTTCAGGGATCCAGTCGACCCGACCAAGAAAATAATTTATCGCGATGGCCGGGCCGGGGGGGTGGTGATGGGGAGCGAAGAGCGCCGGGAGAGCGTGCGCGCCCTCGTTGCCTTTTCTGTCTCATAAAGCGCGTCCCGCGGCGGTTGGACGACGGACGCGGACGACGGGCCCCTTAACAAAGGCGACATACGTTACGTAAAGTGGCCTCTTACGTTGCCGCAGGTCGGCTATTCTTTACCGCGACTCCGATACAAAGGTATCCCCGGCGCCCTGCCCGACACCACCCTCCGTACTCCCCATCACCCTCATACATACAGGGTGTAACGTACGTGTGCACACGTGCGCGCGAGTCCAGGAGCCAGTCGCGCATCGTACGCGTGTACGTATGGGGGTAGCGCGGGGTAACGAATGTTATTGATGTGCTACGCGGTACAACGCGGGGGTTGCGACGATGGCACGCCCTTATTGTCATTTTATACGATGCCTACCTCTATTTCCGGCCACAAATATCCGATAACGGCGCGACAGCGACCGGCTACGGCGGGGCGGGTGGGTGCCACGTTCCTTTTTTCGGGATGACGAGGACGAGGACGACGACGGCTATTGGCTCTGAGCTCTGACGTACGCGCGACGGCAAATTGGACGACGGCGCGCGTCGGCGTCACCCTCGTCGTATGCAGGTACGTACGTTCGTACACGCGCAGGGAAATTCATCCTCCGTTGGAGAAGGGGTCGGCTCCGGCGGAGAAGAAATTGCTAATAGACGAAGCGATTGATACACGAGGACCACCGTCGCCACTACCCTCGTGCTTCGACGACGTTCGGCGGAATCACCCCCCGGGCAAAGATCCACACCCGCTCGCCCGCATCATCGTTCGCAGATTATTCCGTCTGATCGCGCGCACTCGGATTTTCTAATTCCGAATGCTCGACGCGGCGAAACGTACGGTTATCGATCACTTGGAATCGCGCGCTGTTCGAGATATCAATGCTCGCGACGCGAAAGACTACATATTTGCGATACGATGCCCCCTTTAACGGCAAACACGCGCGGATCGTCGTATCCCCGAAAAACACCCCCATGCGCGGTCCGCGCAACCACCCGCCGTTCGTAGTTAATAAAACCGCGCGCGCGCGGTTCCTCCGAAAAATACACAAAACGGCGCACTTCCTGGCGCGTACAAATTGTACAATTCTACCGGAACCCGACTGCACGGCAAAGAAACGACTGATCGCGGCGCTGGGATTTTTTAGCAGACTGTTCGACCGCATCGATATCTCGTCGAATATTTCATGGGCTGAACGATGCGGAAATATACATACGCCGCTGTTTACACTGACGAAAATTCAATTGAAGCGGGAGACTAAAATCACTGCTGAATCTTACGCACGGGATGTAGGCAGATACGGCTTTGTTGGCCGACCAATGATCGTCGATTAAGCCGGAGCGATGAATTAACTGAATATTTTCAATCGTCAAATCGTTCTCTTCTCTGTTACATCGTTCGCCGAGCGAAAGTCACAGCTACCTTTTTTATTAGTCTCTTTGTTCTTGTCGCGAGTTCTTGGCTTCCTATACGAGAAAACCATTCTGCCGCGCAACAATACGACGGATATCCAGTATTGGTCGGCACGGGGAACCACAATATTCTCTCGCTTAACACACCGCAAAACGGCGAAACGTTCACAACACCCGGACCGATATGGCTTCGCCGTTTCCGCGAATGCTGCGAGGGAAGACTTAAGACGGAAGAAACCCGTAAAAATAGCGTATTCGCATAATTAGACTTCTTATTGATTACGAAATACACATCGACAAAATCGTTATTTATATTTGCATTACTGGCTCTTTGTGTTGACCTTTATTTCGATGATTAATTCCGTGGACTCCCAACCACGAGAGATCATAAGGAAATTTAATTCTTTTCCAAATTCAATAAAGCTGCTGCTTCCGTCATGACGAAATTTCTTTGCGATATTATATGTAATATCGTATATTACAACGTTGTGTAATCTCTATCGTCCCTTTAAATTGGATATCCGTGGCACGTCGCCTTTAAATAAGCAACGTTCGTCGAGATATCGCCGATAAGTCCGGTTTCCGAATGCCTGGTTGAGAGCCCCTGGCAATATGCGAAGAATGTAGAGCCGGTCGTGGAATCTCTCATCCTCCTGTCCGTTCCTCCGTTGGCCTCTTTCTCCCTCTCTTCCGGAAGGTTGATTAACTCGACGAAGCTCGCGGCATACTTACCTAACAATATCTGCAGGGCCCAAGTGGAAGGATCCAGAAGGACTCCTCTTCCGACGTTGCACAACCTTTTCTCCATTTTCGGCGAAGGGTGGCTGGCCGATTTCATCCTGGAACCGTGGAAGCACAGGGTGTACATGCGATAAAAACTCTCCTAGAATTGAAAAATTTTTTTAAAATAAAAAACTTAAATTACCACCGCGGGAATAGTCATTCATCGGCAATTATTGAAGGCAATATGATTTTCTGGCATTATGGGCAATAATTGTTCGCAGCGTTGAGCAATTATAAACCAACGTACGACCATTACGGGATATTAAGGCCGCGAATATGGTACGAGGCGAATACATATAATAGAAATCACATCGAGAAATAGGCCAATATTAACACCGCCGGATCATTATGCATTCCCTGTTTTATTTTCAATCGCGAGCCGACGTATTTGTACAGATCCGTACAATATTTTCCCGTTATTTCTCGATTCATCGCGTTATTATTTTTCGATAAAACTGACCGCCGCAGGTTAATCAAGGTTCGCACATGTTTTCTGCAACGATCTTCTCGCAAACTCTTCTCGCATGGCTCGTGTAGCATCAATATTGCCGTTTCAAGATAGAGCAAGGTATAATACCAGCTATTCGGATATTCTTAGGGAAATGACGACATTTTTCCCGGTGCCATCTCTAGCGAAATTACCGAGGGTGAAACGGATGTAGCAGCGACATTATCCATCCGCAGGATGCCTTCACGAAACATCCTTGACGCGAGATCGTAGCAGTTTCTTCTTCGGAGGGGACTGCGGAAATAATTCTCCATACGAATACGATGACTTCAACGCTAGGGTACATCTAACGGTGGCGGAATTCGCATTATGGACAAAATAGTGAAGGACTGCCTTTCTCATTCAGAGAAGATAGATGACGACAATATGTATGCAAATATATTATAATATTATTAGGGGTGTGATTTAGTTTTGAGGGTTTTTTTGCTCAAAAACGCATGTACTTAAATATGATAATGAATGAATACCTTAATCAAAATATTTTCCTTCCTTTTCTATAACTTTTTCCCATCTTTCTGGCAAGAGATGACGATAAAATGACTCTTCTTTTCAGTTGATCCATTCGTCGACGAATTTTCGCACTTCTTCCAAATTATCAAAGTGTGTATCCTCTAAAGCGTGTTGCATCCACCGGAACAAATAATAATCGCATGGAGAATACGCGGGGTGCGGTAAGACTTGCCATTCGAGCTCTAATAGTGTTTGTTTCACTGATAACGCAACGTCAGGTCGAGCGTTGTCACGAAGAAGAATCACTTTCCGTCGTTACTCGCCATTGGTGGTCGTTTTTGGTCCAATGCTTGCTTCAACTTGTACAATTGGTGTCGATAACGATCAGCCGTGACAGTCATGCGGATTTAGTACACTATCCCACCAAATACAGAGCATTACTTTTGAACCGTGAATATTGCGTCTCGGAGTGGATGTTGATGGTTCGCCTGGATTCACCCATGATTGTCTGCGTTTCGGATTATCAAAATAGATCCACTTTTCATCCCCAGTAACAATCCGAGACAAAAGACTCTTCTTTTTTGCCTGGCGATCAACGAAATGCAAATGTTCAAATGGCACTTTCCGATAATTGATGTCGAACCCATTTCCCTTCTTTCTGAATTTTTCCCATTTCGTATAAATGTTTGGCAACTGTTGTACGATCAACATTTAATGCTCTGGCAAGAGATGGATTCCACCACGATAAAATGACTCTTCTTTTCAGTTGATCCATTCGTCGACGAATTTTCGCACTTCTTCCAAATTATCAAAGTGTGCATCCTCTAAAGCGTGTTGCATCCACCGGAACAAATAATAATCGCATGGAGAATGCGCGGGGTGCGGTAAGACTTGCCATTCGAGCAGTAATAGTGTTTGTTTCACTGATAACGCAACGTGAGGTCGAGCGTTGTCACGAAGAAGAATCACTTTCCGTCGTTTACTCGTAATTGGTGGTCGTTTTTGGTCCAATGCTTGCTTCAACTTGTACAATTGGTGTCGATAACCATCAGCCGTGACAGTCTCGTGCGGATTTAACAGCTCATGGTACACTATCCCACCAAATACAGAGCATTACTTTTGAACCGTGAATATTGCGTCTCGGAGTGGATGTTGATGGTTCGCCTGGATCCACCCATGATTTTCCGCGTTTCGGATTATCAAAATAGATCCACTTTTCATCCCCAGTAACAATCCGAGACAAAAGACTCTTCTTTTTTTGCCTGGCGATCAACGAAATGCAAATGTTCAAATGGCACTTTCCGATAATTGATGTCGAACCCATTTCCCTTCTTTCTGAATTTTTCCCATTTCGTGTAAATGTTTGGCAACTGTTGTACGATCAACATTTAATGCTCTGGCAAGAGATGGATTCCACCACGATAAAATGACTCTTCTTTCAGTTGATCCATTCGTCGACGAATTTTCGCACTTCTTCCAAAGTATGAAAGTGTGTATCCTCTAAAGCGTGTTGCATCCACCGGAACAAATAATAATCGCATGGAGAATACGCGGGGTGCGGTAAGACTTGCCATTCGAGCTCTAATAGTGCTTGTTTCACTGATAACGCAACGTCAGGTCGAGCGTTGTCACGAAGAAGAATGACTTTCCGTCGTTACTCGCCATTGGTGGTCGTTTTTGGTCCAATGCTTGCTTCAACTTGTACAATTGGTGTCGATAACGATCAGCCGTGACAGTCTCATGCGGATTTAGTACACTATCCCACCAAATACAGAGCATTACTTTTGAACCGTGAATATTGCGTCTCGGAGTGGATGTTGATGGTTCGCCTGGATCCACCCATGATTTTCTGCGTTTCGGATTATCAAAATAGATCCACTTTTCATCCCCAGTAACAATCCGAGACAAAAGACTCTTCTTTTTTTGCCTGGCGATCAACGAAATGCAAATGTTCAAATGGCACTTTCCGATAATTGATGTCGAACCCATTTCCCTTCTTTCTGAATTTTTCCCATTTCGTGTAAATGTTTGGCAACTGTTGTACGATCAACATTTAATGCTCTGGCAAGAGATGGATTCCACCACGATAAAATGACTCTTCTGTTCAGTTGATCCATTCGTCGACGAATTTTCGCACTTCTTCCAAAGTATGAAAGTGTGTATCCTCTAAAGCGTGTTGCATCCACCGGAACAAATAATAATCGCATGGAGAATACGCGGGGTGCGGTAAGACTTGCCATTCGAGCTCTAATAGTGCTTGTTTCACTGATAACGCAACGTCAGGTCGAGCGTTGTCACGAAGAAGAATCACTTTCCGTCGTTTACTCGCAATTGGTGGTCGTTTTTGGTCCAATGCTTGCTTCAACTTGTACAATTGGTGTCGATAACGATCAGCCGTGACAGTCTCATGCGGATTTAGTACACTATCCCACCAAATACAGAGCATTACTTTTGAACCGTGAATATTGCGTCTCGGAGTGGATGTTGATGGTTCGCCTGGATCCACCCATGATTTTCTGCGTTTCGGATTATCAAAATAGATCCACTTTTCATCCCCAGTAACAATCCGAGACAAAAGACTCTTCTTTTTTTGCCTGGCGATCAACGAAATGCAAATGTTCAAATGGCACTTTCCGATAATTGATGTCGAACCCATTTCCCTTCTTTCTGAATTTTTCCCATTTCGTGTAAATGTTTGGCAACTGTTGTACGATCAACATTTAATGCTCTGGCAAGAGATGGATTCCACCACGATAAAATGACTCTTCTTTTCAGTTGATCCATTCGTCGACGAATTTTCGCACTTCTTCCAAATTATCAAAGTGTGTATCCTCTAAAGCGTGTTGCATCCACCGGAACAAATAATAATCGCATGGAGAATACGCGGGGTGCGGTAAGACTTGCCATTCGAGCTCTAATAGTGCTTGTTTCACTGATAACGCAACGTGGGGTCGAGCGTTGTCACGAAGAAGAATCACTTTCCGTTGTTTACTCGCAATTGGTGGTCGTTTTTGGTCCAATGCTTGCTTCAACTTGTACAATTGGTGTCGATAACGATCAGCCGTGACAGTCTCATGCGGATTTAGTACACTATCCCACCAAATACAGAGCATTACTTTTGAACCGTGAATATTGCGTCTCGGAGTGGATGTTGATGGTTCGCCTGGATCCACCCATGATTTTCCGCGTTTCGGATTATCAAAATAGATCCACTTTTCATCCCCAGTAACAATCCGAGACAAAAGACTCTTCTTTTTTTGCCTGGCGATCAACGAAATGCAAATGTTCAAATGGCACTTTCCGATAATTGATGTCGAACCCATTTCCCTTCTTTCTGAATTTTTCCCATTTCGTGTAAATGTTTGGCAACTGTTGTACGATCAACATTTAATGCTCTGGCAAGAGATGGATTCCACCACGATAAAATGACTCTTCTTTTCAGTTGATCCATTCGTCGACGAATTTTCGCACTTCTTCCAAATTATCAAAGTGTGTATCCTCTAAAGCGTGTTGCATCCACCGGAACAAATAATAATCGCATGGAGAATACGCGGGGTGCGGTAAGACTTGCCATTCGAGCTCTAATAGTGCTTGTTTCACTGATAACGCAACGTCAGGTCGAGCGTTGTCACGAAGAAGAATGACTTTCCGTCGTTACTCGCAATTGGTGGTCGTTTTTGGTCCAATGCTTGCTTCAACTTGTACAATTGGTGTCGATAACGATCAGCCGTGACAGTCTCATGAGGATTTAGTACACTATCCCACCAAATACAGAGCATTACTTTTGAACCGTGAATATTGCGTCTCGGAGTGGATGTTGATGGTTCGCCTGGATCCACCCATGATTTTCTGCGTTTCGGATTATCAAAATAGATCCACTTTTCATCCCCAGTAACAATCCGAGACAAAAGACTCTTCTTTTTTTGCCTGGCGATCAACGAAATGCAAATGTTCAAATGGCACTTTCCGATAATTGATGTCGAACCCATTTCCCTTCTTTCTGAATTTTCCCCATTTCATGCAAATGTTTGGCAACTGTTGTACGATCAACATTTAATGCTCTGGCAAGTTCTGAAGTGGATCGTGTTGGATTTTCGTGCAATAATGCTTGCAAATCTGCATTTTCAAGCTTTCTTGGTTGTCCCGAGCGTTCTTTGTCCTTCACACGTCTTAATTGATGGGGCAGAATCACCATAAGTTTCCACAAGAATTCTATAACCGTGAGCCGCAGTTTTCTTTTGATTAAAAAACAAAAGCAACGCATGTCGAAATGCTGTTTCGGAAGTTGCATTTTTACGATGATATAAACACGACTGTTATTGCTATAATGCTACTAAATGTGATGGATAATGTCAACACTGTAAGAAACAACAGCTATTGGAACAAACTAACACTACAGCCATTTGTTGCAAAACCCTCAAAACTAAATCACACTCTTAGCATTTCCGCGTAGCCATATTATATATATTCTTTTTTATTAATTCATTTTCAGTTGGTAAAGCTCGAAGAACTTGAGAGAAATGGTCAACAAAATGCAAGCGACCATCGAAAAACTGGCGTAGCGGTTACCAGGATCGGAACCAACAAAATACGTATCGTTACGAGCAAGAACAACGACAATGCTCGCCTCGATGTCACTATTTTGCGGCGATGTACAAAGCACTTTCATCGCGAATCGCCATCGCTGGGAAACGTCGCGTATCGCGACACGAGTATGTTGATATTAAGTCTACATTGACTCAAATCATAAAGTTGATCTCGGGACAGCCACGCGGCTGAGTGGATCGCAAATATTGCATGCCCAGATCCACTTTTCCGCGCGCGCGTCCGTCCTCTCGGTATCAATTCTCGGTGTCCCGCGTGCACGGTATCCGCCTTCGATTCTCTTTCGAGGATATACGGTTTATGTGCTGGTGTGCAGTGTCCCGTTTCCCGTCTTCTCTCTCCTCGTCCTCGCCTTCTTCGGCACACTTTATTTCGCGGCGCGTACGAACGATAAAACTGCGTTTCCCGTTGCCTGATGCGACGACCGATCCTTGCAGCATCAAATATTTACTCGCGAAGGCGACTCTGGAAGAGGAAGGAGTCGCGTTTACGGATTTGTTACCGGGATAAACCGACTATTACGGGAGATTTTGACTGGCAAATGGATGCACGGTTGCAAATTCGCGCGAAACGCGGAGATACGCTTGTCGCGCGCGACAATAGCGCGGAAGTCTATCTCTCGATCGATGTCAGATTCCCGCGAAGAAAAATCTGAAAAATGCCAAATGCGGAAAGGAATGCAACGTTTTGCAAATAATTTCCATGGAGAAATGCACGCGAGGGAGAAAAACCGTGCGACGACGACGCGGATGAGATGGATTGATTCGTCTTCGTTGAGATATGATTTGTTTAATGCTTAAGGCTAACGATTTGAATAAATTTCCAAAGTATTCTCTTCTCTCCTTAACAATACCGGAGCTATGGGTAACATTACGACGCTCACACAAGCTCATTTTACACCGACTCCTCCTTTAGAGCAGATACTTAAGCTAAAAACAATAAACGTTTATAGATCGTAACGTATTCCGTTGAAGACGCATAAAAGTTCTTGTAATTTACGATTTCAAAGCAGTCAATCTCATCCCGTAACTATCAAAGATCGAAATCGGTCGCCTAATTTATCTTTTTGCAGGAATCGCACAATTCTTATCGTTATCCAAAAACAAATAACACAACACGCATTACGTAAGCGTTGAAATCAATTCTTGCCGGAATTGCGTAATCTTACGTAACTCACCGAGCTTTCTCAAGTTTGATAATAATTAGTAGACAAATTTGCACATCTCGCTAAGGAGACTCGAAATGTCGACATTCCGCTCCGCAGTTTCCACTGGAATGCAATCTGCAGACGAGAGACGCATTCCGGCATTATAAAGAAGACCACTTCTCTTTTTCGTTAATAACGAAATGACGTGGCTCGAACGAAATCGGTTTAACGAGTCGGATTCGTACAGTGAGAGGAATCTCCGTAGCTTTATCCGTGAGTGCATCGTAAAAGTTTAACGCAAAACCGAGAGCACTTTCGCGTGTGCCCACCCTCCGCCTTTAATTTCTTCGTTAAGAGTCGCTTTTCCTGCCGTCGGGGAAAACAAAGGCCGGAAGTCGAGGATGGGGCACGGCTGTCTCGAGAAAAGGAAAGGAGAATTCGCCGCGCTGCTTTCCCAACGGGTCATCTGGATTACTCCCGGCGAAAACATAATTTCTCGCAGCCGAATAGAAGACTCGCGTGTCCCGCGCGAACACGAGCCCTCCTTAAGGGGGAGCCTGCTTTAGAATGTTGAAAATAAGGTATAATTTTACGAATTTTTTTTGGAGAAACTATACAGCGGATCATTATAAAACTTTGATGCATTTATTAGTACATGTTTAAAGATAAAAAAAATTATTTTTTGATTTGAATATATCGCCTGTAGAGGTCGTCCTGGAGGCATCTTCGTGCAGCCGGCATTGCAAATTGGTGAGCATTCTCCCGCCTCCAAATTTCATCCAAACTGAAAAATTGAAATATTTTCTTGTTATTTATGAATTCCCATCGTCGATGAACCTTTAATAGTCATAAAAACATTAAGTTAAACAATTATTTTTACATAAAAAAGTTCAAAACCTTTGCCTAAAAATCGTACTTTTGTGTTCTAAGCTCCACCATTTTGGCACTTTTCAACTGTTTTCTTCTCTCTTTGGTTCATCGACGATGGGAACTCATAAATAACGAGAACATATTTCAATTTTTCAGTTTAGACGAAATTTGGAGGCAGGAGAATGCTCACCAATTTACAATGCCGGCTGCACTAAGATGCCTCCAGGACGACCTCCACAGGCGATATATTCAAATCAAAAAATAATTTTTTGATCTTTAAACATGTACTAATAAATGCATCAAAGTTTTATAATGATCCGCTGTATAGTTTCTCCAAAAAAAATTCGTAAAATATACCTTATTTTCAGCGTTCTAAAGCAGGCTCCCCCCTTAATCCCACATCTTGGCTAATACTGCCGACGATCTGAACGTCTGTGCTCCACGCCAAGTCCGCTCGAGGTATCGGAGAGTGTCTCGCAAAAAACCGATTTTTGCGAAAAGATGATAGCATTTCGCGCGAACTCGGTATTAAGGGGGGAGCCTGCTTTAGAACGTTGAAAATAAGGTATAATTTTACGAATTTTTTTGGAGAAACTGTACAGCGGATCATTATAAAACTTTGATGCATTTATTAGTACATGTTTAAAGATAAAAAAATTATTTTTTGATTTGAATATATCGCCTGTAGAGGTCGTCCTGGAGGCATCTTAGTGCAGCCGGCATTGCAAATTGGTGAGCATTCTCCCGCCTCCAAATTTCATCCAAACTGAAAAATTGAAATATTTTCTTGTTATTTCTGAATTCCCATCGTCGATGAACCTTTAATATTCATAAAAACATTAAGTTAAACAATTATTTTTGCATGAAAAAGTTCAAAAACTTTACCTAAAAATCGTACTTTTGTGTTCTAAGCTCCACCATTTTGGCACTTTTCAACTGTTTTCTTCTCTCTTTGGTTCATCGACGATGGGAATTCATAAATAACGAGAACACATTTCAATTTTTCAGTTTAGACGAAATTTGGAGGCAGGAGAATGCTTACCAATTTGCAACGCCGGCGACGCGGCTGCACTAAGATTTCTCCAGGACGACCTCTACAAGCGATACATTCAAATAAAAAATTAATTTTTTATCTTTAAACATGTACTAATAAATGCATAAAAGTTTTATAATGATCCGCTGATAGTTTCTCCGAAAACAATTCGTAAAATATACCTTATTTTCAGCGTTCTAAATGTAAGGTCGTCAAGTTAGGTGACTCACCCTGTATAATTCCAACGTCGTGGGTTCTACGTTCGCGTTAAGGGGGGAGCCTGCTTTAGAACGTTGAAAATAAGGTATAATTTTACGAATTTTTTTGGAGAAACTGTACAGCGGATCATTATAAAACTTTGATGCATTTATTAGTACATGTTTAAAGATAAAAAAATTATTTTTTGATTTGAATATATCGCCTGTAGAGGTCGTCCTGGAGGCATCTTCGTGCAGCCGGCATTGCAAATTGGTGAGCATTCTCCCGCCTCCAAATTTCATCCAAACTGAAAAATTGAAATATTTTCTTGTTATTTATGAATTCCCATCGTCGATGAACCTTTAATATTCATAACAACATTAAGTTAAACAATTATTTTTGCATGAAAAAGTTCAAAAACTTTGCCTAAAAATCGTACTTTTGTGTTCTAAGCTCCACCATTTTGGCACTTTTCAACTGTTTTATTCTCTCTTTGGTTCATCGACGATGGGAATTCATAAATAACGAGAACACATTTCAATTTTTCAGTTTAGACGAAATTTGGAGGCAGGAGAATGCTCACCAATTTGCAACGCCGGCGACGCGGCTGCACTAAGATTTCTCCAGGACGACCTCTACAAGCGATACATTCAAATAAAAAATTAATTTTTTATCTTTAAACATGTACTAATAAATGCATAAAAGTTTTATAATGATCCGCTTTATAGTTTCTCCGAAAACAATTCGTAAAATATACCTTATTTTCAGCGTTCTAAATGTAAGGTCGTCAAGTTAGGTGACTCACCCTGTATAATTCCAACGTCGTGGGTTCTACGTTCGCGTTAAGGGGGGAGCCTGCTTTAGAACGTTGAAAATAAGGTATAATTTTACGAATTTTTTTGGAGAAACTGTACAGCGGATCATTATAAAACTTTGATGCATTTATTAGTACATGTTTAAAGATAAAAAAATTATTTTTTGATTTGAATATATCGCCTGTAGAGGTCGTCCTGGAGGCATCTTCGTGCAGCCGGCATTGCAAATTGGTGAGCATTCTCCCGCCTCCAAATTTCATCCAAACTGAAAAATTGAAATATTTTCTTGTTATTTATGAATTCCCATCGTCGATGAACCTTTAATATTCATAAAAACATTAAGTTAAACAATTATTTTTACATGAAAAAGTTCAAAACCTTTGCCTAAAAATCGTACTTTTGTGTTCTAAGCTTCACCATTTTGGCACTTTTCAACTTTTTTCTTCTCTCTTTGGTTCATCGACGATGGGAATTCATAAATAACGAGAACACATTTCAATTTTTCAGTTTAGACGAAATTTGGAGGCAGGAGAATGCTCACCAATTTACAATGCCGGCTGCACTAAGATGCCTCCAGGACGACCTCTACAGGCGATATATTCAAATCAAAAAATAATTTTTTTATCTGTAAACATGTACTAATAAATGCATAAAAGTTTTATAATGATCCGCTGTATAGTTTCTCCAAAAAAAATTCGTAAAATATACCTTATTTTCAGCGTTCTAAAGCAGGCTCCCCCCTTAAATACACGTTCAGTAACGCGCTTCGGCGTCTCACGGTGAATTTCTTCGACTTCCTCTCGCGTTCCTTTAATTATTACGCGAGCTCCCGGATATCCCGCTCTCACCCAGATAGCCAGCTCGAAACGCGTTAACGTGAAAAATTACGCCGACGCCATTGAGACAGCGGATGCCGAGGAAGGCTCAGGTGGAGAACGGGGATAATCCGGAAATAGAGGAAAGCAATAGCCGACGGAGCGGAGGAAGGTTCGCAACAGGAGCGAGTCGCGCGCCGGTAAACAGAAGCCGCACCACCTTCGTGCAGCTCGCGCAGCTCTGCATTCCATTATTCCGTCTTCGTGTGTATATAAATATAATGTGCACAACTATGCGTCGCTTTTCTAGCTTCAGCTTTCAGTTCTAGCTGGGGAGTCCGCTTCTCCTCCTACTACGCGTGTTACGTCATTAAATCCCTTCGTAGTACCGGCATAACGCCTGGCGGTAACGCTGTTATCCTTGCACGTCGACGTACTGCATTTTCTTCGGTTTGTGCCCGCCGAGCCAGAAATTTCTCCACGAGCGTCCAAGAATATAATTCAGAATTCTGACGTTGCGGATTCTCCTCGGAATCCGCGTCGAAACTTCATTTAACTGAATTCTCTTCGAATCTTTTAATCGATATGACATTTTACGTAACGCATGATCCCTGCTCAATCATCTCTTTAATTACCTTAATCTTACCATTATCGTAATCTTCGATTCGCCTTTGACTTTATAAATGATACGTTCGCAGCGCGCGTCACTGCAATCTCGCGATTTGTTTCGCTCCACTTTCCGCGAACTAATAGTTAGAAGTAATCGCGCAGATTAGCGATTAATTTATCGGGTCGTTTTAATTATCGCAGAATAATCTCGCGCGCAGATACATCTTCCCGGCAGTCGAACGAAACAGATTGTTTTACGTTTCACTTACTTGCGTGGTTTCCTGCCAAGTGGCAACATATTGGCACCTACGCTTGCTGAATAAATTGTCCGATCGATCACAAAGTTCGCACTCGATCGACTGGCGAGATATTTGTTCGGATGACAAAATACGTTGCACCGCTGGATGCTTGACGTCCTCGGTCGATCGATCATCGAATGGCACGTGATCGATTCGCCCAGCGCGTCCGCTTGAAACGTGGTTCATCGCTTCGGATGCGTCATTCGATTACACGTGAATTTGTACACAGCATATTGTAGAAAAAACATTCCTCGGCCTCCATGTTGACGCGATGCATTCAATTTTTAAATCAAATATGAAATTTATTAACGCGAACCGTGTTTCGCAGAAAGAAAACACGTAGTGCATTTATACGCGCCATTAATTGTATATTATACAGTTATTCATCGTCGCGCATCGCGACAAAGGGTAATAAAGTTTACAATTACCGTTGCACCAACTATTACACAATCAAATCGAAAACAAATATGATATTTTCGAGATTGTTATGCGAGCGATGTTTTATTCATCGCTCGTCGCCGCGTACTGCGATTCCGTTTGTCGGCGCCGATTCCTGCCTTGCGACTTGCGAGGAACGCCCTTTCACCCTTTCGTCGCGAGGGTTTGCACACCGTTTTATTACCAATATTTGTCGGCGTCCCCCGTAGCGCGACTTAATGCGACGACAGGCAATATCTTTGCTCCAGTACGTCGCACATTGTGGAAAGACAATAGATACTCCTAGTAACCCTGTATGACAATCTTGGCTCCCATGACAGCGCGTATAGCGCGCATCCACCCCGCATTCGAGGGTTCCACGGGCCGCCGATGGATACGGACCGCGCGAAATCCCACCCTAATGAAAACCCCCATGCTCACCCTGTCCACCCCATATATGTCGAGCCAGCTGACTGGATTGCGGCGGTGAGATAGTCGTGACGTTGCTGCTCCCCAATTGCATAGGAATTGTCGGATATAATTTCGGAAACCCTATCTCTCGTGTTCTCTCTCCCTCTCCCTCCCTCCCTCCCCCTCCCTCTCTCTATGATCGTTTGAAGCCTTCACCTAGCGCAGCCGGGTCTATAGCCGCCAGGGCTCTAATTTTAACTTTAGGTTGAGCGCCAACTATTGGGTTGGCCAAAAAGTAATTGCGTTTTTTTTTATATAAATAAAAGGCGAATTTTTCATGGGAAACAAAAACTTTATTAAACAATATATTGTCCATTTTGTTTGATTATCTTTTGCCATTTTTCAGGAAACTTCATGATTCCGCGCTCAAAAACGTTCTTATCTTTTTCAGCAAAAAACAATTCCAACAACGATTTCATATCCTCATTAGCAGTCAAGGTTTTACCATTCAAGGCGTTTTGCAAAGACCGAAACGAATGGTAATCTGATGGTGCCAGGTCTGGCGAATATGGTGGATGTAGTAACACATCCCATCCAAGCTGCAACAATTTTTCACGAGTGACCAAACTTGTACGTGGTCTGGCGTTATCATGGTGAAACGCAACACCTTTGCGATTCACCAATTCTCGACGTTTTTGTTTGATGGCATCGTTTAATTTATCCAGTTGACGACAGTATACGTCTGAATTAATGGTTTGATTCCTTGCAAGCAGCTCAAAATACACAATACCTTTAAAGTCCCACCAGACTGACAGCATAATCTTTCTTTGGTGAATATCTGCTTTTCAAGTGCTTCGAGCAGGTTCATCACGATCTTTTTCGTTTGACGTTGTTGCAGACGATCGATTTTTCGTCGCCTGTTATCATCCGTTTCAAAAATGGATCATTTTCCTCACGTTCCAAAAGAGAATCGCAGATGTCAATACGCTTAGTTAAATGAATTTCTTTGAGCTCATGTGGTACCCAAATATCGAGCTTACTAATGTATCCAAGTCGTTTTAAATGGTTTTCAACACTCGCTTTCGATATGTTGAGATTCTCAGCAATCTCTCGTGTCGTTAAACGCCGATTGGAATCGATCGGTGCCTTTATTTTGTCATCATCAATTTCGATTGGCCTTCCTGAGCGTGGTGCATCTTTCACATTAAAATCTGCAGATCGAAATTTAGTACACCAATTTTGACACTGCCGCAGTTTTAAAGCATCTTCGCCATATATTGGGTTGGCCAAAAAGTAATTGCGTTTTTTTTTATATAAATAAAAGGCGAATTTTTCATGGGAAACAAAAACTTTATTAAACAATATATTGTCCATTTTGTTTGATTATCTTTTGCCATTTTTCAGGCAACTTCATGATTCCGCGCTCGAAAAAGTTCTTATCTTTTTCAGCAAAAAACAATTCCAACAACGATTTCATATCCTCATCGGCAGTCAAGGTTTTACCATTCAAAGCGTTTTGCAAAGAACGAAACGAATGGTAATCTGATGGTGCCAGGTCTGGCGAATATGGTGGATGTGGTAACACATCCCATCCAAGCTGCAACAATTTTTCACGAGTGACCAAACTTGTACGTGGTCTAGCGTTATCATGGTGAAACGCAACACCTTTGCGATTCACCAATTCTCGACGTTTTTGTTTGATGGCATCGTTTAATTTATCCAGTTGACGACAGTATACGTCTGAATTAATGGTTTGATTCCTTGCAAGCAGCTCAAAATACACAATACCTTTAAAGTCCCACCAAACTGACAGCATAATCTTTCTTTGGTGAATATCTGCTTTTCAAGTGCTTCGAGCAGGTTCATCACGATCTTTTTCGTTTGACGTTGTTGCAGACGATCGATTTTTCGTCGCCTGTTATCATCCGTTTCAAAAATGGATCATTTTTCTCACGTTCCAAAAGAGAATCGCAGATGTCAATACGCTTAGTTAAATGAATTTCTTTGAGCTCATGTGGTACCCAAATATCGAGCTTACTAATGTATCCAAGTCGTTTTAAATGGTTTTCAACACTCGCTTTCGATATGTTGAGATTCTCAGCAATCTCTCGTGTCGTTAAACGCCGATTGGAATCGATCGGTGCCTTTATTTTGTCATCATCAATTTCGATTGGCCTTCCTGAGCGTGGTGCATCTTTCACATTAAAATCTGCAGATCGAAATTTAGTAACCCAATTTTAACACTGCTGCAGTTTTAAAGCATCTTCGCCATATATTGGGTTGGCCAAAAAGTAATTGCGTTTTTTTTTATATAAATAAAAGGCGAATTTTTCATGGGAAACAAAAACTTTATTAAACAATATATTGTCCATTTTGTTTGATTATCTTTTGCCATTTTTCAGGCAACTTCATGATTCCGCGCTCAAAAAGTTCTTATCTTTTTCAGCAAAAAACAATTCCAACAACGATTTCATATCCTCATCGGCAGTCAAGGTTTTACCATTCAAGGCGTTTTGCAAAGAACGAAACGAATGGTAATCTGATGGTGCCAGGTCTGGCGAATATGGTGGATGTGGTAACACATCCCATCCAAGCTGCAACAATTTTTCACGAGTGACCAAACTTGTACGTGGTCTAGCGTTATCATGGTGAAACGCAACACCTTTGCGATTCACCAATTCTCGACGTTTTTGTTTGATGGCATCGTTTAATTTATCCAGTTGACGACAGTATACGTCTGAATTAATGGTTTGATTCCTTGCAAGCAGCTCAAAATACAATACCTTTAAAGTCCCACCAAACTGACAGCATAATCTTTCTTTGGTGAATATCTGCTTTTCAAGTGCTTCGAGCAGGTTCATCACGATCTTTTTCGTTTGACGTTGTTGCAGACGATCGATTTTTCGTCGCCTGTTATCATCCGTTTCAAAAATGGATCATTTTCCTCACGTTTCGAAAGAGAATCGCAGATGTCAATACGCTTAGCGAGATGAATTTCTTTGAGCTCATGTGGTACCCAAATATCGAACTTACTAATGTATCCAAGTCGTTTTAAATGGTTTTCAACACTCGCTTTCGATATGTTGAGATTCTCAGCAATCTCTCGTGTCGTTAAACGCCGATTGGAATCGATCGGTGCCTTTATTTTGTCATCATCAATTTCGATTGGCCTTCCTGAGCGTGGTGCATCTTTCACATTAAAATCTGCAGATCGAAATTTAGTACACCAATTTTGACACTGCCGCAGTTTTAAAGCATCTTCGCCATATACATCACGTAACTTTTTATGAGCTTGCACAGCGTTTTTCCCTTTTCGGAAGTAATAAAACGAAATATGACGAAAATGTTCTTTTTGATTTTCCATTTTGAAATCGACGGCAAACAAACAATTGTTAACGAAATCGTGTACTTTCTTTTTCTAAAACAAGCTTGAACTGTGAGTTGTTAACCTACATAATGAATTTGCGATTTAGAATGAAGTTAGTTACATTTCAAGACATGTATGTCCATCTATTGGAAAAAAACGCAATTACTTTTTGGCCAACCCAATAATTTTTATAAAATCAGTAAAAGATAAGGTATTTGTCTAACGGTAGCTCAGGGAGGGATACATGGTTGGGATGACCCTTGAATATGATACTTCGCAATAAGATGTAAAATGAACAGATTTGATTTTATATTTCAGGCAAAGAAAAATGAGTTTTATAGTTACCGATTGTGTGTGAAAATCGTCTCTCTCTCCAGTTTAATACAGTTCGGTTGGTCACTCGTGATAATCGTCTCCTGTAGTCAATCGTGAACTGCGATCCGACTACTTTTGGGGACCCTTCTCACTTCGTGCGCACTATGTCTACGGTTAGATCTCGAGTGAGTCTCGATTTTCTAGTTTTGCGCGACGGGCAGCGTCAGGCCCGTAACAACAATCCGCGCGTGTGTGTGGGCCTTCTCGGAGTCTCGATATTTAATTTAAGATCTCCCAACGAGTCGGATCACTTCGGCGTTGAGGGGGAACAAATTTATTAATTTATATTATACTGTTACAGATTTAATCCACGTATCGACTGTCCGTCGAGCGATATGTCGATATCGATTCGCTCGCGTGTTCTCACGTTGTGCATAATTGAAAAAATAAGAAAGAAAGGAGAAAACGAACGAACAATACGTCGCGTTTAATGTTTCAGTTACGTAAGGTCACCGGTTCTAGACTCATTCTAGGTTCGCCGCGAAACGCTTCACCTTCGCGAACGCGTAAGAGAAAGAAGAATGATAAAAGGGTAGGCGCACGGTTTGACATTTGCTACGTTAAAATCACGCGCGCTCGTGTCGATTTCGGATTCGCCGTAATGCATCACGCGATCGCAAGACCGTTATTCGACCGACCATCGGATTAAATTCCGCTGAACATTCCCCCGCGCTATTAATGCACTATATGCTGCACCATGCAGCGCTACCCTTTCCTCTCCTTTCCCTTTATTAATCAGGCTGCGCAGCGTGTTTTGCTAGTGCTAACGCTGCATCCTCTTTCTTTTTCGTCGTTTGCGCCTCGTCCTCGATGTAATTGGTTGTCAGAAGGTCGTCTACATCGAAGGGGTCAGGCTAGGTGCCTCGAAGCAAATTACGAGGGGCTGATTCTGTCCATTGCAATTCGCCTCCAATATATTATCTTATCCTCGTGGCTTACGGGCCGGCGCGCCGGTCCGTTCGACTTTCTTAAAATTACTTTTATCAGCACTTTGTTTCACCAATTACCGGCGCTTCCATCTTTTTCCTAACCGACTGCGAGAGCATTTCGCGCGTTCCCACGGCAAGAATGGAAGGAGCATTGATTCGATAGTGAATAATGCACCAGATAAATTCCAAGTCGACCAGATACGGTGGAAGCGGCGCCTTCGGTTCAATATTACGCGCAAGAAGAGAAAACGATCAATCCACAGAAAATATGCACCAAAATCATTAACTCTGCCTAACAAATCTTTTCCTTTTTATGAAAAGTAGCAATTTATAATATTGGGTCATTAAGTATGAAACTTTACAAATAGAACATAAACTTTTGCATTTTTGGCACATGGAATGATTTATTTTCAATCGAAGTATGCGCCCATGTTATCTACACACTTCTGCCATTTTAGTGGTAGTTGGTCTATGCATGCCTCTACTATAAAGCCAGGAGTACGGGAATCGATGAAGTCGCGGAAGGCTGTTTCGACTGCCTGTTGAGAATTGAACAATTTTCCCACAACAAGTTGTCCAAATTCCGGAAGAAGTGATAGTCGGTAGGTGATAGATCTGGTGAATATGGTGGATGACGGAGAGTTTCCAATTCCAACTCCCGTAGCTTTGCCACGGTCAGTCGTGCAGTGTGCGGTCGAGCATTATCATGCAACAGGATTGGCATTGACCGATTGACCAATTTCGGTTGTTTAATAGCAAGTTGTTGCATCATTTCGTCCAGTTGCTTGCAATATACTTCAGCCGTTATCGGTGTACCCGGTTTCATAAAGTTGTAGTAGATAACACCTGACCCGGACCACCAAACAGTCTCCATAAGCTTCTTCCGTGTAATGTTGGGTTTCGCGTGATGTCTCGGTGGTTCATCAGCGTTCAGCCACTGATGTGAGCGTTTGCGATTGTCGTAGAGTATCCACTTTTCATCGCAGGTCACAATTCGATTACAAAAAGATTCATTTTTGTGACGGGAAAGCAAAGAAAGGGAAGCCTCTAGACGTTGCGCCTGCTGCGCATCGGTCGATTCGTGCGGGACCCATTTGTCCAACTTCTTTATCTTACCGATTGCAGCTAAATGAACCAATATGGTGGGTATGGAAACATTGAATATCGATGCCAATTCACGTGTACTTTGAGATGGATCGGACTCTGCTACGGCTCTCAAGTGATCATTATCCACCTTCGTCTTTGGTCTTCCACGTGGCTCATTAGCGAGGCTGAAATCTCCATCTTTGAAGTTTTTGAACCAATTGCCCCGTTGCTTTAGTAGTTGAACCTTCACCAAATACAGCGTTGATATTACGAGCTGTCTCCGACACTGTGGTTCTACGGCGGAACTCATATTCATATTGGGTCATTAAGTATGAAACTTTACAAATAGAACATAAACTTTTGCATTTTTTGGCACATGGAATGATTTATTTTCAATCGAAGTATGCGCCCATGTTATCTACACACTTCTGCCATTTTAGTGGTAGTTGGTCTATGCATGCCTCTACTATAGAAGCCAGGAGTACGGGAATCGATGAAGTCGCGGAAGGCTGTTTCGACTGCCTGTTGAGAATTGAACAATTTTCCCACCAACAAGTTGTCCAAATTCCGGAAGAAGTGATAGTCGGTAGGTGATAGATCTGGTGAATATGGTGGATGACGGAGAGTTTCCAATTCCAACTCCCGTAGCTTTGCCACGGTCAGTCGTGCAGTGTGCGGTCGAGCATTATCATGCAACAGGATTGGCATTGACCGATTGACCAATTTCGGTTGTTTAATAGCAAGTTGTTGCATCATTTCGTCCAGTTGCTTGCAATATACTTCAGCCGTTATCGGTGTACCCGGTTTCATAAAGTTGTAGTAGATAACACCTGACCCGGACCACCAAACAGTCACCATAAGCTTCTTCCGTGTAATGTTGGGTTTCGCGTGATGTCTCGGTGGTTCATCAGCGTTCAGCCACTGATGTGAGCGTTTGCGATTGTCGTAGAGTATCCACTTTTCATCGCAGGTCACAATTCGATTCAAAAAGATTCATTTTTGTGACGGGAAAGCAAAGAAAGGGAAGCCTCTAGACGTTGCGCCTGCTGCGCATCGGTCGACTCGTGCGGGACCCATTTGTCCAACTTCTTTATCTTACCAATTGCAGCTAAATGAACCAATATGGTGGGTATGGAAACATTGAATATCGATGCCAATTCACGTGTACTTTGAGATGGATCGGACTCTGCTACGGCTCTCAAGTGATCATTATCCACCTTCGTCTTTGGTCTTCCACGTGGCTCATTAGCGAGGCTGAAATCTCCATCTTTGAAGTTTTTGAACCAATTGCCCCGTTTCTTTAGTAGTTGAACCTTCACCAAATACAGCGTTGATATTACGAGCTGTCTCCGACACTGTGGTTCTACGGCGGAACTCATATTCATATTGGGTCATTAAGTATGAAACTTTACAAATAGAACATAAACTTTTGCATTTTTTGGCACATGGAATGATTTATTTTCAATCGAAGTATGCGCCCATGTTATCTACACACTTCTGCCATTTTAGTGGTAGTTGGTCTATGCATGCCTCTACTATAGAAGCAGGAGTACGGGAATCGATGAAGTCGCGGAAGGCTGTTTCGACTGCCTGTTGAGAATTGAACAATTTTCCCACCAACAAGTTGTCCAAATTCCGGAAGAAGTGATAGTCGGTAGGTGATAGATCTGGTGAATATGGTGGATGACGGAGAGTTTCCAATTCCAACTCCCGTAGCTTTGCCACGGTCAGTCGTGCAGTGTGCGGTCGAGCATTATCATGCAACAGGATTGGCATTGACCGATTGACCAATTTCGGTTGTTTATAGCAAGTGTTGCATCATTTCGTCCAGTTGCTTGCAATATACTTCAGCCGTTATCGAGTACCAGTTTCATAAAGTTGTAGTAGATACTCTGTGCTAACAGCTCTCAAGTGATCATTATCCACCTTCGTCTTTGGTCTTCCACGTGGCTCATTAGCGAGGTGAAATCTCCATCTTTGAAGTTTTTGACAATTGCCCCGTTGCTTTAGTAGTTGAACCTTCACCAAATACAGCGTTGATATTACGAAGCTGTCTCCGACACTGTGGTTCTACGGCGGAACTCATATTCATATTGGTCATTAAGTATGAAACTTTACAATAGAAATAAATTTGCATTTTTGGCACATGGAATGATTTATTTTCAATCGAAGTATGCGCCCATGTTATCTACACACTCTGCATTTTAGTGTAGTTGGGTAACACCTGACCCGGACACCAAACAGTCACCATAAGCTTCTTCGTGTAATGTTGGGTTTCGCGTGATGTCTCGGTGGTTCATCAGCGTTCAGCCACTGATGTGAGCGTTTGCGATTGTCGTAGAGTATCCACTTTTCATCGCAGGTCACAATTCGATTCAAAAAAGATTCATTTTTGTGACGGGAAAGCAAAGAAAGGGAAGCCTCTAGACGTTGCGCCTGCTGCGCATCGGTCGACTCGTGCGGGACCCATTTGTCCAACTTCTTTATCTTACCAATTGCAGCTAAATGAACCAATATGGTGGGTATGGAAACATTGAATATCGATGCCAATTCACGTGTACTTTGAGATGGATCGGACTCTGCTACGGCTCTCAAGTGATCATTATCCACCTTCGTCTTTGGTCTTCCACGTGGCTCATTAGCGAGGCTGAAATCTCCATCTTTGAAGTTTTTGAACCAATTGCCCCGTTTCTTTAGTAGTTGAACCTTCACCAAATACAGCGTTGATATTACGAGCTGTCTCCGACACTGTGGTTCTACGGCGGAACTCATATTCATATTGGGTCATTAAGTATGAAACTTTACAAATAGAACATAAACTTTTGCATTTTTTGGCACATGGAATGATTTATTTTCAATCGAAGTATGCGCCCATGTTATCTACACACTTCTGCCATTTTAGTGGTAGTTGGTCTATGCATGCCTCTACTATAGAAGCCAGGAGTACGGGAATCGATGAAGTCGCGGAAGGCTGTTTCGACTGCCTGTTGAGAATTGAACAATTTTCCCACCAACAAGTTGTCCAAATTCCGGAAGAAGTGATAGTCGGTAGGTGATAGATCTGGTGAATATGGTGGATGACGGAGAGTTTCCAATTCCAACTCCCGTAGCTTTGCCACGGTCAGTCGTGCAGTGTGCGGTCGAGCATTATCATGCAACAGGATTGGCATTGACCGATTGACCAATTTCGGTTGTTTAATAGCAAGTTGTTGCATCATTTCGTCCAGTTGCTTGCAATATACTTCAGCCGTTATCGGTGTACCCGGTTTCATAAAGTTGTAGTAGATAACACCTGACCCGGACCACCAAACAGTCACCATAAGCTTCTTCTGTGTAATGTTGGGTTTCGCGTGATGTCTCGGTGGTTCATCAGCGTTCAGCCACTGATGTGAGCGTTTACGATTGTCGTAGAGTATCCACTTTTCATCGCAGGTCACAATTCGATTAAAAAAAGATTCATTTTTGTGACGGGAAAGCAAAGAAAGGGAAGCCTCTAGACGTTGCGCCTGCTGCGCATCGGTCGATTCGTGCGGGACCCATTTGTCCAACTTCTTTATCTTACCAATTGCAGCTAAATGAACCAATATGGTGGGTATGGAAACATTGAATATCGATGCCAATTCACGTGTACTTTGAGATGGATCGGACTCTGCTACGGCTCTCAAGTGATCATTATCCACCTTCGTCTTTGGTCTTCCACGTGGCTCATTAGCGAGGCTGAAATCTCCATCTTTGAAGTTTTTGAACCAATTGCCCCGTTTCTTTAGTAGTTGAACCTTCACCAAATACAGCGTTGATATTACGAGCTGTCTCCGACACTGTGGTTCTACGGCGGAACTCATATTCATATTGGGTCATTAAGTATGAAACTTTACAAATAGAACATAAACTTTTGCATTTTTTGGCACATGGAATGATTTATTTTCAATCGAAGTATGCGCCCATGTTATCTACACACTTCTGCCATTTTAGTGGTAGTTGGTCTATGCATGCCTCTACTATAGAAGCCAGGAGTACGGGAATCGATGAAGTCGCGGAAGGCTGTTTCGACTGCCTGTTGAGAATTGAACAATTTTCCCACCAACAAGTTGTCCAAATTCCGGAAGAAGTGATAGTCGGTAGGTGATAGATCTGGTGAATATGGTGGATGACGGAGAGTTTCCAATTCCAACTCCCGTAGCTTTGCCACGGTCAGTCGTGCAGTGTGCGGTCGAGCATTATCATGCAACAGGATTGGCATTGACCGATTGACCAATTTCGGTTGTTTAATAGCAAGTTGTTGCATCATTTCGTCCAGTTGCTTGCAATATACTTCAGCCGTTATCGGTGTACCCGGTTTCATAAAGTTGTAGTAGATAACACCTGACCCGGACCACCAAACAGTCACCATAAGCTTCTTCCGTGTAATGTTGGGTTTCGCGTGATGTCTCGGTGGTTCATCAGCGTTCAGCCACTGATGTGAGCGTTTGCGATTGTCGTAGAGTATCCACTTTTCATCGCAGGTCACAATTCGATTAAAAAAGATTCATTTTTGTGACGGGAAAGCAAAGAAAGGGAAGCCTCTAGACGTTGCGCCTGCTGCGCATCGGTCGATTCGTGCGGGACCCATTTGTCCAACTTCTTTATCTTACCAATTGCAGCTAAATGAACCAATATGGTGGGTATGGAAACATTGAATATCGATGCCAATTCACGTGTACTTTGAGATGGATCGGACTCTGCTACGGCTCTCAAGTGATCATTATCCACCTTCGTCTTTGGTCTTCCACGTGGCTCATTAGCGAGGCTGAAATCTCCATCTCTGAAGTTTTTGAACCAATTGCCCCGTTCTTTAGTAGTTGAACCTTCACCAAATACAGCGTTGATATTACGAGCTGTCTCCGACACTGTGGTTCTACGGCGGAACTCATATTCATATTGGGTCATTAAGTATGAAACTTTACAAATAGAACATAAACTTTTGCATTTTTGGCACATGGAATGATTTATTTTCAATCGAAGTATGCGCCCATGTTATCTACACACTTCTGCCATTTTAGTGGTAGTTGGTCTATGCATGCCTCTACTATAGAAGCCAGGAGTACGGGAATCGATGAAGTCGCGGAAGGCTGTTTCGACTGCCTGTTGAGAATTGAACAATTTTCCCACCAACAAGTTGTCCAAATTCCGGAAGAAGTGATAGTCGGTAGGTGATAGATCTGGTGAATATGGTGGATGACGGAGAGTTTCCAATTCCAACTCCCGTAGCTTTGCCACGGTCAGTCGTGCAGTGTGCGGTCGAGCATTATCATGCAACAGGATTGGCATTGACCGATTGACCAATTTCGGTTGTTTAATAGCAAGTTGTTGCATCATTTCGTCCAGTTGCTTGCAATATACTTCAGCCGTTATCGGTGTACCCGGTTTCATAAAGTTGTAGTAGATAACACCTGACCTGGACCACCAAACAGTCACCATAAGCTTCTTCCGTGTAATGTTGGGTTTCGCGTGATGTCTCGGTGGTTCATCAGCATTCAGCCACTGATGTGAGCGTTTGCGATTGTCGTAGAGTATCCACTTTTCATCGCAGGTCACAATTCGATTAAAAAAGATTCATTTTTGTGACGGGAAAGCAAAGAAAGGGAAGCCTCTAGACGTTGCGCCTGCTGCGCATCGGTCGACTCGTGCGGGACCCATTTGTCCAACTTCTTTATCTTACCAATTGCAGCTAAATGAACCAATATGGTGGGTATGGAAACATTGAATATCGATGCCAATTCACGTGTACTTTGAGATGGATCGGACTCTACTACGGCTCTCAAGTGATCATTATCCACCATCGTCTTTGGTCTTCCACGTGGCTCATTAGCGAGGCTGAAATCTCCATCTCTGAATTTTTTAAACCAATTGCCCCGTTTCTTTAGTAGTTGAACCTTCACCAAATACAGCGTTGATATTACGAGCTGTCTCCGACACTGTGGTTCTACGGCGGAACTCATATTCATATTGGGTCATTAAGTATGAAACTTTACAAATAGAACATAAACTTTTGCATTTTTGGCACATGGAATGATTTATTTTCAATCGAAGTATGCGCCCATGTTATCTACACACTTCTGCCATTTTAGTGGTAGTTGGTCTATGCATGCCTCTACTATAGAAGCCAGGAGTACGGGAATCGATGAAGTCGCGGAAGGCTGTTTCGACTGCCTGTTGAGAATTGAACAATTTTCCCACCAACAAGTTGTCCAAATTCCGGAAGAAGTGATAGTCGGTAGGTGATAGATCTGGTGAATATGGTGGATGACGGAGAGTTTCCAATTCCAACTCCCGTAGCTTTGCCACGGTCAGTCGTGCAGTGTGCGGTCGAGCATTATCATGCAACAGGATTGGCATTGACCGATTGACCAATTTCGGTTGTTTAATAGCAAGTTGTTGCATCATTTCGTCCAGTTGCTTGCAATATACTTCAGCCGTTATCGGTGTACCCGGTTTCATAAAGTTGTAGTAGATAACACCTGACCTGGACCACCAAACAGTCACCATAAGCTTCTTCCGTGTAATGTTGGGTTTCGCGTGATGTCTCGGTGGTTCATCAGCGTTCAGCCACTGATGTGAGCGTTTACGATTGTCGTAGAGTATCCACTTTTCATCGCAGGTCACAATTCGATTAAAAAAAGATTCATTTTTGTGACGGGAAAGCAAAGAAAGGGAAGCCTCTAGACGTTGCGCCTGCTGCGCATCGGTCGATTCGTGCGGGACCCATTTGTCCAACTTCTTTATCTTACCAATTGCAGCTAAATGAACCAATATGGTGGGTATGGAAACATTGAATATCGATGCCAATTCACGTGTACTTTGAGATGGATCGGACTCTGCTACGGCTCTCAAGTGATCATTATCCACCATCGTCTTTGGTCTTCCACGTGGCTCATTAGCGAGGCTGAAATCTCCATCTCTGAATTTTTTAAACCAATTGCCCCGTTTCTTTAGTAGTTGAACCTTCACCAAATACAGCGTTGATATTACGAGCTGTCTCCGACACTGTGGTTCTACGGCGGAACTCATATTCATATTGGGTCATTAAGTATGAAACTTTACAAATAGAACATAAACTTTTGCATTTTTTGGCACATGGAATGATTTATTTTCAATCGAAGTATGCGCCCATGTTATCTACACACTTCTGCCATTTTAGTGGTAGTTGGTCTATGCATGCCTCTACTATAGAAGCCAGGAGTACGGGAATCGATGAAGTCGCGGAAGGCTGTTTCGACTGCCTGTTGAGAATTGAACAATTTTCCCACCAACAAGTTGTCCAAATTCCGGAAGAAGTGATAGTCGGTAGGTGATAGATCTGGTGAATATGGTGGATGACGGAGAGTTTCCAATTCCAACTCCCGTAGCTTTGCCACGGTCAGTCGTGCAGTGTGCGGTCGAGCATTATCATGCAACAGGATTGGCATTGACCGATTGACCAATTTCGGTTGTTTAATAGCAAGTTGTTGCATCATTTCGTCCAGTTGCTTGCAATATACTTCAGCCGTTATCGGTGTACCCGGTTTCATAAAGTTGTAGTAGATAACACCTGACCTGGACCACCAAACAGTCACCATAAGCTTCTTCCGTGTAATGTTGGGTTTCGCGTGATGTCTCGGTGGTTCATCAGCGTTCAGCCACTGATGTGAGCGTTTGCGATTGTCGTAGAGTATCCACTTTTCATCGCAGGTCACAATTCGATTAAAAAAAGATTCATTTTTGTGACGGGAAAGCAAAGAAAGGGAAGCCTCTAGACGTTGCGCCTGCTGCGCATCGGTCGATTCGTGCGGGACCCATTTGTCCAACTTCTTTATCTTACCAATTGCAGCTAAATGAACCAATATGGTGGGTATGGAAACATTGAATATCGATGCCAATTCACGTGTACTTTGAGATGGATCGGACTCTGCTACGGCTCTCAAGTGATCATTATCCACCTTCGTCTTTGGTCTTCCACGTGGCTCATTAGCGAGGCTGAAATCTCCATCTTTGAAGTTTTTGAACCAATTGCCCACCGTTGCTTTAGTAGTTGAACCTTCACCAAATACAGCGTTGATATTACGAGCTGTCTCCGACACTGTGGTTCCACGGCGGAACTCATATTCATAAATCACACGAATTTTGGACTTTTCCATAGTTCTATAAAAAAGAATCCACCAATAAAACTAATGAAGATATTTTGTGAACAAACAAATATGACATTTGAAGAGCGAACATACATCTATCACACTAACCTAACCTGATACTGACGTCTGGCGCCAAATTTGAGATAACAAATGTTAAAGATGGCGCTTTTACATTTGTAAAGTTTCATACTTAATGACCCAATAATTGATTCCTATCACGATGCTCAAATCATACAACTATGAATTGGAGAACTCGGATTATGCCCTCAAAAAAGAGTCGTGTGTGACAACAAAATGTACTTTGCGCGAGTGTAAACCGGAAACCAGCCGGTTGCACATAGTCGTAATAGCCGGCCGATCTATTTCCGCGCGGCAGTCGCGAAATAACGAAAGTTACATCATTAAGTCCGCACTCGGCTGCCGTAAACGAGGATAGGATTAACGTGACATCATGGCGCGATGGGACCAGCACGGCGAGGACCCTTGTTTTAAGTGCCGAGCAGTGTCCGACAATGTACAATCGAGACGAAGTCCTCGCAATTAGCAGCGCCGCCATTGAGATTGCCCAGGGACGAGCATGATGATAATTATAATTAGTACACGGAGCACAAGCGAACCCGGGCGCGCCGTTGCGAGGCACGAAACACCGACTTCCGGGCCAACTACTAGAAGCAGGATTTTCGCTTGAATGGGACACCGCCGAACGCGGTCGTTAAACCGCGCCCTATTCACCGCCGATCCTTGTCGCCGAAGCTGAAACGCTCCAACGTCCGCCGAAGGCGGCACTCGGTGTGCGGAGTCATCGACAGGCAAGGTGCTCGCGATGGGCATTCGATGACCCGGTCATTCTCTCGCAGCCAACGTCACACGCGTCCCTTGAGATCGTTTCGCGAAAACGCCGGAAGTCTCTCTCTCTCTCTCTTTCTCGACCGGACGAGATATTAAAAAGCTGGGTCCCGCGTGAGTTATCAAGCCTCACGAAGGGTGTTAAGGAATTTCCTCGTGCCGGCGATGTTGCTTCCTCTTGGTAACATCGATCGCGCGAGTTTCCGCCCGAACTTTGACTTACAATAAAAGAGGCAAAGTAGAAAAAAAAAACGAGACAACGGTGAATTGGGGGTGGGGGCTAGATGGAGGTGCGAGGAGAGGGTGAGAGACGGGTGCCGCCGAGAGCGCGAGGATTCCGGCTTTTAGGGCGCAACTTTTCCGACTTATTGGCACTGCCTGAATAAATTTAATTCTGCCATTCTCGCGACGGGTGGCGCGCTTTCCTATTCTCAACGGCCCCGCTAAGAATTTCATCCCTGTGTCCTTTCTCGTGCCCCTTTGACGTCTCCGCGCTATCCCTTTGCGGGAAACAATGTCGCCTAAGAGGGAGGCGTGCCTGCGAGTCAATGAAAATTGATCGATCACGCATCGCTACGCGTACCGGAACACGAAATTTGCGAGAAGATTGCTTCGCGACAAAAATAGTCAATTATTTAATCCGATCCTCTAGCGAATGGATGTCGAATCGAGAAACTAATGAATTTACTATGAAAATGGAAATTATGATACACGTGGACGCAGAAAGTGTTTCACAAATTCGCGGATAACGGAGTAAGCTTTTTTATATTTTCCACAGAATCAACACAATTAGCATAAGCAACCCCTTCTTGCGTTTCGTACCAACATACTCGATTGTTGTAATAATTTTCGTAGGAAAAGCGTAATCCTCACTACATAAAGGACTGCAAGAAGATTAAAATTTTCATTTTGCTGCAGAGGCTTCAGCTTGAAATCGAATAACAGTAATCAGGATTTATTTTTTCGATATCTGCATTCTCGCGATATATTTAATTGAAAATGCTCGCGCGAGATGCGAATAGTGCGAATGGGACATGGCGTACGGTACAATAAAACGAAAGATAATAATACGAAGGTTCGATGAAAAACGCCATTTCTTCCAACGCGAAGCTTCGCGGAAATCTGTTGTATTCGCGTTCAATCGTCCGTAAGAAGAACGCGATGGATGCGAGACGGCTCCGTGTGTACAGGGTGTATTAAAATTTCGTGGACAGAGATCGACTTCGCATTTATTAAACTCGTTGTCGCGCGTTCGTTTCTCCGCGCGATGCCGTCTTCCGCCGGCGAGTTCATTAACGATTAATTGCCCGCTTCGCCGTCACGCGTTTCCCATCCTAATCGTAAAAACGATCGAACTGATTCCATTTCACCCTACATGCAGTTCTAGCTTGACTTGAACATCAATTTTACATATTTGCCGGAGCAGAGCTTGCGGAGCGCGTATCGATAATTCTCGTAGACGAGATGAAAGACGCGGGTACGCGTGAACACGTCACCTGTGCACGCACGCATGTCCGAGAGCGTGAAGCGTGTGTGCGTGCGTTCCATGCACGCGTACGGTCTACTTACCACGCGGGGGAGAGACGCGTTTACCGCACCACCGTCGCCGCGACGCCGCGCGTATAGGCGGCGGAGGGGCACGCGTGAATACACGCGTGTACGAC
This sequence comes from Ooceraea biroi, assembly GCF_003672135.1. Taxonomy (NCBI): domain Eukaryota; kingdom Metazoa; phylum Arthropoda; class Insecta; order Hymenoptera; family Formicidae; genus Ooceraea; species Ooceraea biroi. The sequence continues at coordinate 7,811,017 of NC_039518.1, read as the reverse complement.
CGTAGCCCGTTACGCGCGATATACGAACTGCTCGCGCGGCTTAACACGATCGCCACGGCAGTTTCGCGAGAGGGTAGAAGGGACGGCGCGCTGCCGTTATAAATAAAGTGCCACACGCCACCTGCTACACACTGATAAACTCGAATGGCCAGTCATGCGCGAAACAAAGGTGAACTTCGACGGGCACTACCCCCTGTTGGCGACACAGCAACGCGCGACATAGCTGAGGAGGCGCATCGAGGGTGTCTCGCCACCGGATGTGCCTTTCGATAAGTATTATAGACACTTCCGTCCGGCGCCATTAATCCGCCGCGTGATCGCCGGCGATGTAACGCGCTTTTCCCACCCCCCGATTCATCCTCCTCCCGAGAAATACCGTCAGGTTTAGTGCCGCGGAAAAGCTTCGGCAAGACTTGAGCGAGAATTGGTAAGCGGTAGATTTTACCCACTAAACGTGACGCTAAACGTTTCACCCGCGGGACCATCTTGGATATCGACCTATCGAGATGGCAACGATGAGTATTTTATCGAATCGACTGAGATTGATCGCGAATTATTATAAAACTACTTGGGAATTAATGTAATCAGTTATTCTGCACGTGTGCTCTATCAATCTCCTTCAACTTCCACCCCCGACTGCGTTTGTCGTGGCGCTACAGCTGGATTCGGTAAGGAGTTCATTGCTGGACATCTTTCCGGAGATGTCGATTGCAGAGTAACGAGTTTCAACATTTTTTGCTGTTCTAAGCAGGTTGATTGTCTTGATGTTGGATAATCAAATGGGAGCTCTCGAAAAAAAACGCAAATTGTTTCGAGATGGATTCGACACGCGTAACGTTCATCGATCAGGAATCCATCCCCTTTCATTCTATTGGGTTGTTCGGAAGTAATTTCGTTTTTCACAAAGAGATGTCGTTAGTCGCGTTCCTCGATACTTAACCTTACTCTAAGCGACAAATTCGTTTTACATTTTGACAACTGACATTTCAGACGTCATTTAGTATCTAATTGTGTTGCGATCTGTCAAGTAATTGTTTTTTGGCATCACATCAAACATGGAAAATCAAAGTGAGCATTTTCGTAATATTTTGCTTTTTTACTACCGAAAGGGTAAAAATGCAGTACAAGCGAGAACAAAATTGGTGCCGTGTACGGAGAAGATGTATTGAGTGAACGTCAGTGTCAGAATTGGTTTTCAAAATTTCGATTTGAAAGATGCACCACGTTCAGGTCGGCCAATTAAAGCTGATGACGAGAAAATAAAGGCTCTGGTGGATGCAAACCGTCGCATAACAACACGCGAAATTGCTGAAAAGTTAAATTTATCGAATTCGACCGTTTACGATCATTTGAAACGCCTTGGATTCGTTTCAAAGCTCGATATTTGGGTTCCACACAATTTAAAGGAAATTGACTTGATTCGACGCATTACCATCTGCGATTCATCGTTGAAACGTGAAGAAAATGAACCATTTTTGAAGCGAATCATAACTGGAGATGAAAAATGGATTGTTTACAACAATGTTAAGCGAAAACGATGATGGTCCAGGCAAGATGAACCTGCTCAATCGACATCCAAGGCAGATATTCATCAAAAGAAGATCATGCTTTCTGTATGGTGGGATTGGAAGGGAATCGTATTTTTCGAGCTACTACCAAGCAACCAGACGATTGATTCGAAAGTGTATTGTCGTCAGCTGGATGAATTGGATGCTGCCATCAAGCAGAAGCGACCAGAATTGGCGAACAGGAAAGGTGTCGTATTCCATCACGACAATGCCAGACCATACACAAGTTTGGTCACTCGCCAGAAGCTTTTACAGCTTGGATGGGATGTGCTACCACACTCACCATACTCTCCTGATCTGGCACCATCCGATTACCATTTGTTCCGGTCTCTACAAAATTCTTTGAACAATGTAAACTTCGATTCAAATGAAGGCGTCAAAAATCACTTGGTTCAATTTTTTGTCAATAAGGAGAAGGACTTCTATGAGCGTGGAATCTTAAAGTTGCCAGAAATATGGCGAAAGGTAGTGGAACAAAATGGCCAATACATCACTGAATAAAATTTATTTTAAATATGAAAAAACCGCCTTTCATTTTTCCTTGAAAAAACGAAATAACTTTCCGAACAACCCAATATATTAATAAATTAATTGTACCAATATTTGCTCCTATTCCGTGTCGTTATTTTACATTTTGCAGTGTCGCATCTTTCGCTCGCATGGAACTCGACGCCGCATTTCGGTGCGCGGCGCAGCGTGATTTTTCGTGACACGACCACTCACGGGTTAAAGCGCTTTCTGAAGTGCTACCCCATCGTGTCCGGTCAGTCGTGGACCCATCCACGCGTGCACGTGTCAAGCGGAAGCGTACGGTAATGCGCGCGAAGAGTATGCGAGGCGACGAAGGCGGAGCTGATGATCGATCAGCGGCGAAAACGAGCGGATTTCATTTCGTTAAGTTCAACGTCCGTCTGAGAGAGCGAGTCACGGACGTGAAAAACGGAAAACAGAAATCTAATAAGGAAGCTCAGCTCTCGCCAACAATCTCAGACGATAGCGATAGCGTCTTGCTTTTGAATAAAGAGCGAGCGAGGGAAGCGAGGAGTTGATGCAAACGCGCGGATGCAATGGATCGCAATGGATGGATGGATCGTTGACGACAATTAACGGGTGGGAAGAACGCGGAGGCACATCAGGCCGATCAGTTTGCCTAAAGCGACGATATTTTCCGCTCCGGCGCACGTCGGGCTGACGTGCGACAACGCGGCCGCCACGCGTGAACGCTTGATTTAGCGCGGTCTACACGGGAAACATTGTAAATCGGGAATTTAATGCAACGCCGCGCGACATTTATGGGCAAATGGGATAAATCCGCGGCGATTCGACGGACCCAACGAGGAGAAGCGTAACTGGGTCTCTTGTGTCGTGACACCGTTAAGGGGGAGCCTGCTTTAGAACGCTGAAAATAAGGTATATTTTACGAATTGTTTTTGGAGAAACTATACAGCGGATCATTATAAAACTTTGATGCATTTATTAGTACATGTTTAAAGATAAAAAAATTACTTTTTGATTTGAATATATCGCTCGTAGAGGTCGTCCTGGAGAAATCTTTTCGCTCGTGCTAAATGCAAATCTGCTGAGAATAGATCGAAATTCACGAGTGTACTCTTAGTCGTAATTTCACGACAGTATTTTTATCATCTGCGGAATATTCTTGATTAATTTAATGTTCGATTCAATACTCATCATCGAGTATTTAAAATGTGTAAGACGTGATTACATTTTGTTTACTTTAGCATTCTTTTTAAGAGAAAACTTTGTTGAATGCACTAGATTAAACGTGGTCAGAAAATTTATTTTGAACAGACGAAGCATGTGTGTAACTTACGATATTAAAAATTTGCAATAACATTATAATTATATTATAATTTTATGCCTGCAACGGGATATCCAAGTACAGATAGCGCAGATTATTAAGGGGGGAGCCTGCTTTAGAACGCTGAAAATAAGGTATATTTTACGAATTGTTTTTGGAGAAACTATACAGCGGATCATTATACAACTTTGATGCATTTATTAGTACATGTTTAAAGATAAAAAAATTACTTTTTGATTTGAATATATCGCTTGTAGAGGTCGTCCTGGAGAAATCTTAGTGCAGCCGGCATTGTAAATTGGTGAGCATTCTCCTGCCTCCAAATTTCGTCTAAACTGAAATATCGAAATATATTCTCGTTATTTATGAATTCCCATCGTCGATGAACCAAAGAGAGAAGAAAAAAGTTGAAAAGTGCCAAAATGTTGGAGCTTAGAACACAAAAGTACGATTTTTAGGCAAAGGTTTTGAACTTTTTCATGCAAAAATAATTGTTTAACTTAATGTTTTTATGAATATTAAAGGTTCATCGACGATGGGAATTCAGAAATAACAAGAAAATATTTCAATTTTTCAGTTTGGATGAAATTTGGAGGCGGGAGAATGCTCACCAATTTGCAATGCCGGCTGCACTAAGATGCCTCCAGGACGACCTCTACAGGCGATATATTCAAATCAAAAAATAATTTTTTTATCTTTAATCATGTACTAATAAATGCATCAAAGTTTTATAGTGATCCGCTGTATAGTTTCTCCAAAAAAATTCGTAAAATTATACCTTATTTTCAACGTTCTAAAGCAGGCTCCCCCCTTAATACCGAGATCGCGCGAAATGCTATCATCTTTTCGCAAAAATCGGTTTTTTGCGAGACACTCTCCGATACCTCGAGCGGACTTGGGCGTGGAGCACAGACGTTCCGATCGTCGGCAGTATTAGCCAAGATGTGGGATTAAGGGGGAGCCTGCTTCAGAACGCTGAAAACAAGGTATATTTTACGAATTGTTTTTGGAGAAACTATACAGCGGATCATTATAAAACTTTGATGCATTTATTAGTACATGTTTAAAGATAAAAAAATTATTTTTTTATTTGAATATATCGCCTGTAGAGTCGTCCTGGAGAAATCTTAGTGCAGCCGCGTCGCCGGCGTTGCAAATCGGTGAGCATTCTCCTGCCTCCAAATTTCGTCTAAACTGAAAAATCGAAATATGTTCTCGTTATTTATGAATTCCCATCGTCGATGAACCAAAGAGAGAAGAAAACAGTTGAAAAGTGCCAAAATGGTGGAGCTTAGAACACAAAAGTACGATTTTTAGGCAAAGGTTTTGAACTTTTTCATGCAAAAATAATTGTTTAACTTAATGTTTTTATGAATATTAAAGGTTCATCGACGATGGGAATTCAGAAATAACAAGAAAATATTTCAATTTTTCAGTTTTGATGAAATTTGGAGGCGGGAGAATGCTCACCAATTTGCAATGCCGGCTGCACTAAGATGCCTCCAGGACGACCTCTACAGGCGATATATTCAAATCAAAAAATAATTTTTTTATCTTTAAACATGTACTAATAAATGCATCAAAGTTTTATAATGATCCGCTGTATAGTTTCTCCAAAAAACCTTATTTTCAACGTTCTAAAGCAGGCTCCCCCCTTAAGGGAGGGACAACGCGAGAATTTCACGGTGAATGAAATGATGGTTCGTGTACGTCCCCCCGGTTTCAGATGTTTCAGATGAATGCTTCACACGACAAGCCTCGTATTATATTTTTCCGTACAATTATATTGAATTAGCGAGCTATCTGTTCTTTTACTTTTCAGAAGAGAAAACGAGACGTGGTACATTTTATGAGATTTAACCGATTGTTTCAGCAGCACGATTAATGCGTAAAGCGAGACAACAAAAGGGTGGAGCATCGCGCTTCACCCTTCAGCAGGTCGACTCGATCGCGAGTGTCGAAGAGTACAACTAGGTGTACGGTGGATCGTGGTTTGGATGCAGCATGGCACACATAATCATATTGGCATTCTATTAGGGGACGTCTTCTCTGCCGGCTCCGACTTCCTCCCTTCTATCTAACACTCACCCCTCCCGCGCCCCATACCGGAGAGGCGGTCGCGCAACCCTCCGTGCACACGTCAATCGATAGTACAACGTGATTATAATATCTCGCATCGTACATCGAAATGAGGGATCACCCCCGCGTCTCAGACGCCGATTAACGAATTAAAGAATCTCCGGAGGACCTTATGAAGCGAAACATCGGCCTGCTAAATGAAGAAAAGGCTCCGACTACTTTCTTTTGTCAGGACCAATGTAGCTTCTTTCACTCTGCAGATTGGATATAAATAATAAGAAGATAGAATTTAGTTATTCATCAAACTGGTAGACCATGCCTACGTCCTTGCGTTGGCACGTGAAGCAAGTGGCACAGCAATGGCCTGAACCTTGAAAATCTTCACACAAGAATACAAAGTCATGTTTGCAAAGGTGTGATTATTCTCTGAAACATGCACGACATCGAACTCACTGGTGCGCGATTCAAGTTATTAGCATTTCTATTACACAGTTCAACAAACAAAAAACACCGGAACGAGACTAGTCGTTTCTTATAGTTTTTTGGATGCTGAACACGAATCCGGTTTCCAAATTGCTCCATCACGTCACAATTTTGAGAAATTTGCAATTAAAGATGCAAAAAAGGGCTATTTTGACGAATTGCATCATATTATAGCTACAAAATGTGACGTGCTGGAGAAGTTTAATTGCAATGAAAATAAAGTATGTTGTTAGGACTTTCAATTCTCAAAAGGAATTTTTGGTGTCGGTTCACAAAAATAAAAATTATGTACGCAATGATTTAGTGACGCATTTCAAAATGTTGTCCTTGCACATCGATACAAGCTAGACATCGACGTAGTACAGAATTTGTTACAGTACGACATTCCTGAAAATTTTGTTGCATCTCAGTAACTGAATTAGTAATTCGTTGCTTTAAATCTATCTGGTACTCTCCTGTTAGGAAATCTACGTTGATACTCTCGTACGGCAGCTCGTGCATTTCCGTCACAGAATCCGTACACGAAATGAATATCGGTGTATTCCTCATTTGAAAACACTCTTGGCATTCTGATAGTAATTGCTAGTTCACACGACGATTGAAATCTAACGGCTACTGTTGTGAAAGTAACAATCGTACTGAATCGTTTCGACATAGTGAACATGAATACGTGTGAATACACATAACATAACATCTTCGACCTTGCAAATTCTACACTATGTTCCGTTGTTACTTATCTCATATTTCTTTGCAATATTGGTTTATAACTTTGTAATAAAGCATTTCTAAGCAAACTCGATATAAGAATTTTTTCTTATTTCCACTAGTAGTAATTCGTTGCTTTAAATCTTCAAGCGAGATTACTTCTGTACTGTAAACTTTATTTTTTAAAGTTGCCCATAAATAAAAATCAAGAGGCGTTAAATCGGGCGATCTTGGAGGCCAGAAAACCGGTCCTCCTCGACCAATCCACCTATGAGCGTAATGTTCGTCTAACCAGTTTCTAACTTGTCTAGCATAGTGCGATGGACAACCGTCTAACTGTATCCAGCTGTTTTGGCGAAACTGCAGTGGCACATTTTCCATCAAAATTGGTAAATCGTTTGATAGGAATCTTCGAAAAGATTCTCCGTTCAATCGGTCAGGTAAAAAGAACGGACCAATAAGCCGGTCATGAAGCATACCCATCCAAACATTACATCGAAATTCGTGTTGAAAGTTTCTTCGTCTGGTAGTACGTGGATTATTATGAGCCCATACATGGCTATTATGAGAACTGAATATGCCTCGTCTTGTAAAGGTCGCTTCATCTGTCCATAGTATCATTGATGAGAAAAGATTGTCCCTTTCTACTGCATTCACATACCAGTTACAAAATTCGACTCATTTCTGATGATCGATTGGAAGTCATTCTTGTACAGGTGTGTAATGATATGCGAATCTGTCATCAGCACGCAATGTTCTCGAAATAGTGTTTCGTGATATCTGCAGTTGAGCCGAAGCACGTCGAACACTTTGTGTAGGAGTATTATCAAAAAGATTTAAGATTCTTTCCGAGCGTCGTCGGTGTCTTAGAGCTGAACGAACATCATCATGTTCATTCATAAGTCGAAATGAACCCAAATTACGTAATTGCAAATGGGTATTACTAAACACAGAACTATCTGGTACTCTCCTGTTAGGAAATCTACGTTGATACTCTCGTACGGCAGCTCGTGCATTTCCGTCACAGAATCCGTACACGAAATGAATATCGGTGTATTCCTCATTTGAAAACACTCTTGGCATTCTGATAGTAATTGCTAGTTCACACGACGATTGAAATCTAACGGCTACTGTTGCGAAAGTAACAATCGTACTGAATCGTTTCGACATAGTGAACATGAATACATGTGAATACACATAACATAACATCTTCGACCTTGCAAATTCTACACTATGTTCCGTTGTTACTTATCTCATATTTCTTTTCAATATTGGTTTATAACTTTGTAATAAAGCGTTTCTAAGCAAACTCGATATAAGAATTTTTTCTTATTTTCACTAGTAGTAATTCGTTGCTTTAAATCTTCAAGCGAGATTACTTCTGTACTGTAAACTTTATTTTTTAAAGTTGCCCATAAATAAAAATCAAGAGGCGTTAAATCGGGCGATCTTGGAGGCCAGAAAACCGGTCCTCCTCGACCAATCCACCTATGAGCGTAATGTTCGTCTAACCAGTTTCTAACTTGTCTAGCATAGTGCGATGGACAACCGTCTAACTGTATCCAGCTGTTTTGGCGAAACTGCAGTGGCACATTTTCCATCAAAATTGGTAAATCGTTTGATAGGAATCTTCGAAAAGATTCTCCGTTCAATCGGTTAGGTAAAAAGAACGGACCAATAAGCCGGTCATGAAGCATACCCATCCAAACATTACATCGAAATTCGTGTTGAAAGTTTCTTCGTCTGGTAGTACGTGGATTATTATGAGCCCATACATGGCTATTATGAGAACTGAATATGCCTCGTCTTGTAAAGGTCGCTTCATCTGTCCATAGTATCATTGATGAGAAAAGATTGTCCCTTTCTACTGCATTCACATACCAGTTACAAAATTCGACTCATTTCTGATGATCGATTGGAAGTCATTCTTGTACAGGTGTGTAATGATATGCGAATCTGTCATCAGCACGCAATGTTCTCGAAATAGTGTTTCGTGATATCTGCAGTTGAGCCGAAGCACGTCGAACACTTTGTGTAGGAGTATTATCAAAAAGATTTAAGATTCTTTCCGAGCGTCGTCGGTGTCTTAGAGCTGAACGAACATCATCATGTTCATTCATAGGTCGAAATGAACCCAAATTACGTAATTGCAAATGGGTATTACTAAACACAGAACTATCTGGTACTCTCCTGTTAGGAAATCTACGTTGATACTCTCGTACGGCAGCTCGTGCATTTCCGTCACAGAATCCGTACACGAAATGAATATCGGTGTATTCCTCATTTGAAAACACTCTTGGCATTCTGATAGTAATTGCTAGTTGACACGACGATTGAAATCTAACGGCTACTGTTGCGAAAGTAACAATCGTACTGAATCGTTTCGACATAGTGAACATGAATACATGTGAATACACATAACATAACATCTTCGACCTTGCAAATTCTACACTATGTTCCGTTGTTACTTATCTCATATTTCTTTTCAATATTGGTTTATAACTTTGTAATAAAGCGTTTCTAAGCAAACTCGATATAAGAATTTTTTCTTATTTCCACTAGTAGTAATTCGTTGCTTTAAATCTTCAAGCGAGATTACTTCTGTACTGTAAACTTTATTTTTTAAAGTTGCCCATAAATAAAAATCAAGAGGCGTTAAATCGGGCGATCTTGGAGGCCAGAAAACCGGTCCTCCTCGACCAATCCACCTATGAGCGTAATGTTCGTCTAACCAGTTTCTAACTTGTCTAGCGCAGTGCGATGGACAACCGTCTAACTGTATCCAGCTGTTTTGGCGAAACTGCAGTGGCACATTTTCCATCAAAATTGGTAAATCGTTTGATAGGAATCTTCGAAAAGATTCTCCGTTCAATCGGTCAGGTAAAAAGAACGGACCAATAAGCCGGTCATGAAGCATACCCATCCAAACATTACATCGAAATTCGTGTTGAAAGTTTCTTCGTCTGGTAGTACGTGGATTATTATGAGCCCATACATGGCTATTATGAGAACTGAATATGCCTCGTCTTGTAAAGGTCGCTTCATCTGTCCATAGTATCATTGATGAGAAAAGATTGTCCCTTTCTACTGCATTCACATACCAGTTACAAAATTCGACTCATTTCTGATGATCGATTGGAAGTCATTCTTGTACAGGTGTGTAATGATATGCGAATCTGTCATCAGCACGCAATGTTCTCGAAATAGTGTTTCGTGATATCTGCAGTTGAGCCGAAGCACGTCGAACACTTTGTGTAGGAGTATTATCAAAAAGATTTAAGATTCTTTCCGAGCGTCGTCGGTGTCTTAGAGCTGAACGAACATCATCATGTTCATTCATAGGTCGAAATGAACCCAAATTACGTAATTGCAAATGGGTATTACTAAACACAGAACTATCTGGTACTCTCCTGTTAGGAAATCTACGTTGATACTCTCGTACGGCAGCTCGTGCATTTCCGTCACAGAATCCGTACACGAAATGAATATCGGTGTATTCCTCATTTGAAAACACTCTTGGCATTCTGATAGTAATTGCTAGTTGACACGACGATTGAAATCTAACGGCTACTGTTGCGAAAGTAACAATCGTACTGAATCGTTTCGACATAGTGAACATGAATACATGTGAATACACATAACATAACATCTTCGACCTTGCAAATTCTACACTATGTTCCGTTGTTACTTATCTCATATTTCTTTTCAATATTGGTTTATAACTTTGTAATAAAGCATTTCTAAGCAAACTCGATATAAGAATTTTTTCTTATTTCCACTAGTAGTAATTCGTTGCTTTAAATCTTCAAGCGAGATTACTTCTGTACTGTAAACTTTATTTTTTAAAGTTGCCCATAAATAAAAATCAAGAGGCGTTAAATCGGGCTATCTTGGAGGCCAGAAAACCGGTCCTCCTCGACCAATCCACCTATGAGCGTAATGTTCGTCTAACCAGTTTCTAACTTGTCTAGCGTAGTGCGATGGACAACCGTCTAACTGTATCCAGCTGTTTTGGCGAAACTGCAGTGGCACATTTTCCATCAAAATTGGTAAATCGTTTGATAGGAATCTTCGAAAAGATTCTCCGTTCAATCGGTCAGGTAAAAAGAACGGACCAATAAGCCGGTCATGAAGCATACCCATCCAAACATTACATCGAAATTCGTGTTGAAAGTTTCTTCGTCTGGTAGTACGTGGATTATTATGAGCCCATACATGGCTATTATGAGAACTGAATATGCCTCGTCTTGTAAAGGTCGCTTCATCTGTCCATAATATCATTGATGAGAAAAGATTGTCCCTTTCTACTGCATTCACATACCAGTTACAAAATTCGACTCGTTTCTGATGATCGATTGGAAGTCATTCTTGTACAGGTGTGTAATGATATGCGAATCTGTCATCAGCACGCAATGTTCTCCAAATAGTGTTTCGTGATATCTGCAGTTGAGCCGAAGCACGTCGAACACTTTGTGTAGGAGTATTATCAAAAAGATTTCAGATTCTTTCCGAGCGTCGTCGGTCTTAGAGCTGAACGAACATCATCATGTTCATTCATAGGTCGAAATGAACCCAAATTACGTAATTGCAAATGGGTATTACTAAACACAGAACTATCTGGTACTCTCCTGTTAGGAAATCTACGTTGACACTCTCGTACGGCAGCTCGTGCATTTCCGTCACAGAATCCGTACACGAAATGAATATCGGTGTATTCCTCATTTGAAAACACTTTTGGCATTCTGATAGTAATTGCTAGTTGACACGACGATTGAAATCTAACGGCTACTGTTGCGAAAGTAACAATCATACTGAATCGTTTCAACATAGTGAACATGAATACATGTGAACATCTTCGACCTTGCAAATTCTACACTATGTTCCGTTGTTACTTATCTCATATTTCTTTTCAATATTGGTTCATAACTTTGTAATGAAGCATTTCTAAGGAAACTCGATATAAGAATTTGTTCTTATTTCCACTAGTAGAATATGCTCCCGCAGTTTGTCGGTTAAAACCCGGGACACCCTGTATATACATATATATAGTATATCAACATCAGTCCAATTAAAGAAATGTGTGTCATCTCTCTTTCGATCTACGTCGGCACGTCAGCCGGCCGGCACGTACCTGGTAACTGAATTGTCTCACAACCTTGTACAATCTGTTCGCCTCCTCGGCAAAATACTCAGCTTGGGTGAACAGATCCTGGGTGGTCTTCAGGGCGCCCTCGCCGCGTGTGAACTGGTACATCGAGAACGCCATCGAGGACATGTTCTTTGCCCGCTTCACGATGTCGTTGTTCTCCTCCAGCGCGCTCCCGCTTTCCTGCCACTTTTCCGTTTCGGCGTCCATCTCTGACGTGATCAGCTTCATCTCGAAGCCAGCCTTGGCAATCTTCGCCTGTTCCTCGCTGTCCAGTCGCACCGGTTTCAGCGGCTTACTCGTCGTGCCGTGTTTCTGAAACGAGTCGTATCAATGATCATTCGATGTGCTTTGAGGATTCAAATCATGGAATCCGGGTTTGATCATCAAAACCATACGCGCTAATACTGTCGAGTGAATGACTTGAATATCTACGCGTCTCTGATTAGACGTTTATGTAACTGGCAATTGGCCACTTCTGCAATTACGTACCCCTGGCCGCGGCAGAGACATGTAAACTTGCTTCTCCGGCCGACTCTGGCTGAGTTCCAGAACATCTTTTGCCACCGTCGTCACGTCGGTCATCAGCCACTGCCACATATCGGCAAATACTACGGAATAAAAATCGAATTAACGTGAGAGATAAATCATGATAAGTTCTAGCGCGATGTTAGAGCGTCTGGCTAGTTTACCTTCGAGATTTTCCTTGGCTATTTTGCTGGTGGGATGCCTAGCTAGCGTGTGCGCGGCTGTTACGACCTGGGGACCGTATATTCTCAGATTGATCTCCGTGAACTTCGCCGACACTTGCAGCGACTCCGAAAGCGCAACGTGTCTCAGAAGTTTGCATACCTGTGGATGGATAAATACTCGATGAAGCATTATAAAATGATTACAAAATAACACAGGCATAGTCATCCCATAACGCCGCGCGTTGCGAGCAGCGAGCCAATTCCATTACGCGAAATTAAATTCGGGTGACTAAAGTTAGACGCGGAATCGATCCAATTAGCCGCTGTTACTGATCACAATCTACGACGAATGATGAACGGCACGATCGCCGGCGTGGTATGCCTAGTAAATCAATACTCGTGTTTCGCAGCCAGCCGAGAATTAAGGTTAAACTCAAAGGCCGGAAGCGGGGAAAACCGAGTGACTTGCTTGTGAAAATAATTCCGTGGCGATTCCGTGATGCTTCTCGGAAACGGCGAAGACCTCCCGTGGTCGTTCGCTCGCGGAGCACGTGGCGGATCTGGAGCGCGAACAAGCGGACGCGCGCGGCCGTACACCTGGGCGCTTACTTCGAGAATGTGCTCGATGTACTCGTGAAACTTGTCGCTGCTCTCCTGCAGACGATCGATGTCATTGGCCAGCGCGAGATTCCTGATCGTTGACACGAGTTCCTGGCCGGCTTTTGTCACTTGGCCAAGATCGCCCGCTTGTTCCATCGTCGTCGCGCTGAGCTGCTGGCGTAGGTCCTTGGTCGCCCGCAATACACCCAACACCGCCTGCTCCATTTCCGAGCTGGGCGAACCCTTGCCGCCCTCGTAATTCTGATGAAACACGACGTCTATAAGTTTCATACCTTATCACTGTTTTTCAACTCGTTAGGAGAATGTACTTTCACTCTCGATCGAGCTACTCGAACCGTTCGATTGCATTCGATGAACTCGGTGCGAACTAATTTTGTCACTAGTGATCCGATCAAGTCGTAGTTTTCGAAATTACATTGTAACTCTGCGAATTTCGGGCAATCAATAGTAAGAACGTTAATGCATTTTCGAATAGTATTAGGAGTGTGATTTAGTTTTAAGGGTTTTGTAACAGATGGCTGTAGTGTCAGTTTGTTCCAATAACTGTTGTTTCTTACAGTCTTGACATTATCCATCACATTTAGTAGCATTATAGCAATAACAGTCGTGTTTATATCATCGTAAAAATGCAACTTCCGAAACAGCATTTCGACATGCGTTGCTTTTGTTTTTTAATCAAAACAAAACTGCGGCTGACGGTTATAGAATTCTTGTCGAAACTTATGGTGATTCTGCCCCATCAATTAAGGACAAAGAACGCTCGGGACAACCAAGAAAGCTTGAAAATGCAGATTTGCAAGCATTGTTGGACGAAAATCCAACACGATCCACTTCAGAACTTGCCAGAGCATTAAATGTTGATCGTACAACAGTTGCCAAACATTTACATGAAATGGGAAAAATTCAGAAAGAAGGGAAATGGGTTCGACATCAATTATCGGAAAGTGCCATTTGAACATTTGCATTTCGTTGATCGCCAGGCAAAAAAGAAGAGTCTTTTTTGTCTCGGATTGTTACTGGGGATGAAAAGTGGATCTATTTTGATAATCCGAAACGCGGAAAATCATGGGTGGATCATCAACATCCACTCCGAGACGCAATATTCACGGTTGAAAAGTAATGCTCTGTATTTGGTGGGATAGCGTACCATGAGCTGTTAAATCCGCACGAGACTGTCACGGCTGATGGTTATCGACACCAATTGTACAAGTTGAAGGAAGCATTGGACCAAAAACGACCACCAATTGCGAGTAAACGACGGAAAGTGATTCTTCTTCGTGACAACGCTCGACCTGACGTTGCGTCATCAGTGAAACAAACACTATTAGAGCTCGAATGGCAAGTCTTACCGCACCCCGCGTATTCTCCATGCGATTATTATTTGTTCCGGTGGATGCAAGACGCTTTAGAGGATACACACTTTGATAATTTGGAAGAAGTGCGAAAATTCGTCGACGAATGGATCAACTGAAAAGAAGAGTCATTTTATCGTGGTGGAATCCATCTCTTGCCAGAGCATTAAATGTTGATCGTACAACAGTTGCCAAACATTTACATGAAATGGGAAAAATGCAGAAAGAAGGGAAATGGGTTCGACATCAATTATCGGAAAGTGCCATTTGAACATTTGCATTTCGTTGATCGCCAGGCAAAAAAGAAGAGTCTTTTGTCTCGGATTGTTACTGGGGATGAAAAGTGGATCTATTTTGATAATCCGAAACGCGGAAAATCATGGGTGGATCCAGGCGAACCATCAACATCCACTCCGAGACGCAATATTCACGGTTCAAAAGTAATGCTCTGTATTTGGTGGGATAGTGTACCATGAGCTGTTAAATCCGCACGAGACTGTCACGGCTGATGGTTATCGACACCGATTGTACAAGTTGAAGGAAGCATTGGACCAAAAACGACCACCAATTGCGAGTAAACGACGGAAAGTGATTCTTCTTCGTGACAACGCTCGACCTGACGTTGCGTCATCAGTGAAACAAACACTATTAGAGCTCGAATGGCAAGTCTTACCGCACCCCGCGTATTCTCCATGCGATTATTATTTGTTCCGGTGGATGCAAGACGCTTTAGAGGATACACACTTTGATAATTTGGAAGAAGTGCGAAAATTCGTCGACGAATGGATCAACTGAAAAGAAGAGTCATTTTATCGTGGTGGAATCCATCTCTTGCCAGAGCATTAAATGTTGATCGTACAACAGTTGCCAAACATTTACATGAAATGGGAAAAATGCAGAAAGAAGGGAAATGGGTTCGACATCAATTATCGGAAAGTGCCATTTGAACATTTGCATTTCGTTGATCGCCAGGCAAAAAAAGAAGAGTCTTTTGTCTCGGATTGTTACTGGGGATGAAAAGTGGATCTATTTTGATAATCCGAAACGCGGAAAATCATGGGTGGATCAATCAACATCCACTCCGAGACGCAATATTCACGGTTGAAAAGTAATGCTCTGTATTTGGTGGGATAGTGTACCATGAGCTGTTAAATCCGCACGAGACTGTCACGGCTGATGGTTTCGACACCGATTGTACAAGTTGAAGGAAGCATTGGACGAAAAACGACCACCAATTGCGAGTAAACGACGGAAAGTGATTCTTCTTCGTGACAACGCTCGACCTGACGTTGCGTCATCAGTGAAACAAACACTATTAGAGCTCGAATGGCAAGTCTTACCGCACCCCGCGTATTCTCCATGCGATTATTATTTGTTCCGGTCGATGCAAGACGCTTTAGAGGATACACACTTTCATAATTTGGAAGAAGTGCGAAAATTCGTCGACGAATGGATCAACTGAAAAGAAGAGTCATTTTATCGTGGTGGAATCCATCTCTTGCCAGAGCATTAAATGTTGATCGTACAACAGTTGCCAAACATTTACATGAAATGGGAAAAATTCAGAAAGAAGGGAAATGGGTTCGACATCAATTATCGGAAAGTGCCATTTGAACATTTGCATTTCGTTGATCGCCAGGCAAAAAAGAAGAGTCTTTTGTCTCGGATTGTTACTGGGGATGAAAAGTGGATCTATTTTGATAATCCGAAACGCGGAAAATCATGGGTGGATCCATCAACATCCACTCCGAGACGCAATATTCACGGTTGAAAAGTAATGCTCTGTATTTGGTGGGATAGTGTACTATGAGCTGTTAAATCCGCACGAGACTGTCACGGCTGATCGTTATCGACACCAATTGTACAAGTTGAAGCAAGCATTGGACCAAAAACGACCACCAATTGCGAGTAAACGACGGAAAGTGATTCTTCTT
>NC_039518.1:7783176-7794518 GCF_003672135.1 Ooceraea biroi | reverse complement strand
TGTTCATTTAGCTGCAATTGGTAAGATAAAGAAGTTGGACAAATGGGTCTCCGCACGAGTCGACCGATGCGCAGCAGGCGCAACGTCTAGAGGCTTCCCTTTCTTTGCTTTCCCGTCACAAAAATGAATCTTTTTTGAATCGAATTGTGACCTGCGATGAAAAGTGGATACTCTACGAAATCGCAAACGCTCACATCAGTGGCTGAACGCTGATGAACCACCGAGACATCACGCGAAACCAACATTACACGGAAGAAGCTTATGGTGACTGTTTGGTGGTCCGGGTCAGGTGTATCTACTACAACTTTATGAAACCGGGTACACGATAACGGCTGAAGTATATTGCAAGCAACTGGACGAAATGATGCAACAACTTGCTATTAAACAACCGAAATTGGTCAATCGGTCAATGCCAATCCTGTTGCATGATAATGCTCGACCGCACACTGCACGACTGACCGTGGCAAAGCTACGGGAGTTGGAATTGGAAACTCTCCGTCATCCACCATATTCACCAGATCTATCACCTACCGACTATCACTTCTTCCGGAATTTGGACAACTTGTTGGTGGGAAAATTGTTCAATTCTCAACAGGCAGTCGAAACAGCCTTCCGCGACTTCATCGATTCCCGTACTCCTGGCTTCTATAGTAGAGGCATGCATAGACCAACTACCACTAAAATGGCAGAAGTGTGTAGATAACATGGGCGCATACTTCGATTGAAATAAATCATTCCATGTGCCAAAAATGCAAAGTTTATGTTCTATTTGTAAAGTTTCATACTTAATGACCCAATATGAATATGAGTTCCGCCGTAGAACCACAGTGTCGGAGACAGCTCGTAATATCAACGCTGTATTTGGTGAAGGTTCAACTACTAAAGAAACGGGGCAATTGGTTCAAAAACTTCAAAGATGGAGATTTCAGCCTCGCTAATGAGCCACGTGGAAGACCAAAGACGAAGGTGGATAATGATCACTTGAGAGCCGTAGCAGAGTCCGATCCATCTCAAAGTACACGTGAATTGGCATCGATATTCAATGTTTCCATACCCACCATATTGGTTCATTTAGCTGCAATTGGTAAGATAAAGAAGTTGGACAAATGGGTCCCGCACGAGTCGACCGATGCGCAGCAGGCGCAACGTCTAGAGGCTTCCCTTTCTTTGCTTTCCCGTCACAAAAATGAATCTTTTTTGAATCGAATTGTGACCTGCGATGAAAAGTGGATACTCTACGACAATCGCAAACGCTCACATCAGTGGCTGAACGCTGATGAACCACCGAGACATCACGCGAAACCCAACATTACACGGAAGAAGCTTATGGTGACTGTTTGGTGGTCCGGGTCAGGTGTTATCTACTACAACTTTATGAAACCGGGTACACCGATAACGGCTGAAGTATATTGCAAGCAACTGGACGAAATGATGCAACAACTTGCTATTAAACAACCGAAATTGGTCAATCGGTCAATGCCAATCCTGTTGCATGATAATGCTCGACCGCACACTGCACGACTGACCGTGGCAAAGCTACGGGAGTTGGAATTGGAAACTCTCCGTCATCCACCATATTCACCAGATCTATCACCTACCGACTATCACTTCTTCCGGAATTTGGACAACTTGTTGGTGGGAAAATTGTTCAATTCTCAACAGGCAGTCGAAACAGCCTTCCGCGACTTCATCGATTCCCGTACTCCTGGCTTCTATAGTAGAGGCATGCATAGACCAACTACCACTAAAATGGCAGAAGTGTGTAGATAACATGGGCGCATACTTCGATTGAAAATAAATCATTCCATGTGCCAAAAAATGCAAAAGTTTATGTTCTATTTGTAAAGTTTCATACTTAATGACCCAATATGAATATGAGTTCCGCCGTAGAACCACAGTGTCGGAGACAGCTCGTAATATCAACGCTGTATTTGGTGAAGGTTCAACTACTAAAGCAACGGGGCAATTGGTTCAAAAACTTCAAAGATGGAGATTTCAGCCTCGCTAATGAGCCACGTGGAAGACCAAAGACGAAGGTGGATAATGATCACTTGAGAGCCGTAGCAGAGTCCGATCCATCTCAAAGTACACGTGAATTGGCATCGATATTCAATGTTTCCATACCCACCATATTGGTTCATTTAGCTGCAATTGGTAAGATAAAGAAGTTGGACAAATGGGTCCCGCACGATCGACCGATGCGCAGCAGGCGCAACGTCTAGAGGCTTCCCTTTCTTTGCTTTCCCGTCACAAAAATGAATCTTTTTTTAATCGAATTGTGACCTGCGATGAAAAGTGGATACTCTACGACAATCGTAAACGCTCACATCAGTGGCTGAACGCTGATGAACCACCGAGACATCACGCGAAACCCAACATTACACAGAAGAAGCTTATGGTGACTGTTTGGTGGTCCGGGTCAGGTGTTATCTACTACAACTTTATGAAACCGGGTACACCGATAACGGCTGAAGTATATTGCAAGCAACTGGACGAAATGATGCAACAACTTGCTATTAAACAACCGAAATTGGTCAATCGGTCAATGCCAATCCTGTTGCATGATAATGCTCGACCGCACACTGCACGACTGACCGTGGCAAAGCTACGGGAGTTGGAATTGGAAACTCTCCGTCATCCACCATATTCACCAGATCTATCACCTACCGACTATCACTTCTTCCGGAATTTGGACAACTTGTTGGTGGGAAAATTGTTCAATTCTCAACAGGCAGTCGAAACAGCCTTCCGCGACTTCATCGATTCCCGTACTCCTGGCTTCTATAGTAGAGGCATGCATAGACCAACTACCACTAAAATGGCAGAAGTGTGTAGATAACATGGGCGCATACTTCGATTGAAAATAAATCATTCCATGTGCCAAAAAATGCAAAAGTTTATGTTCTATTTGTAAAGTTTCATACTTAATGACCCAATATGAATATGAGTTCCGCCGTAGAACCACAGTGTCGGAGACAGCTCGTAATATCAACGCTGTATTTGGTGAAGGTTCAACTACTAAAGAAACGGGGCAATTGGTTCAAAAACTTCAAAGATGGAGATTTCAGCCTCGCTAATGAGCCACGTGGAAGACCAAAGACGAAGGTGGATAATGATCACTTGAGAGCCGTAGCAGAGTCCGATCCATCTCAAAGTACACGTGAATTGGCATCGATATTCAATGTTTCCATACCCACCATATTGGTTCATTTAGCTGCAATTGGTAAGATAAAGAAGTTGGACAAATGGGTCCCGCACGAGTCGACCGATGCGCAGCAGGCGCAACGTCTAGAGGCTTCCCTTTCTTTGCTTTCCCGTCACAAAAATGAATCTTTTTTGAATCGAATTGTGACCTGCGATGAAAAGTGGATACTCTACGACAATCGCAAACGCTCACATCAGTGGCTGAACGCTGATGAACCACCGAGACATCACGCGAAACCCAACATTACACGGAAGAAGCTTATGGTGACTGTTTGGTGGTCCGGGTCAGGTGTTATCTACTACAACTTTATGAAACCGGGTACACCGATAACGGCTGAAGTATATTGCAAGCAACTGGACGAAATGATGCAACAACTTGCTATTAAACAACCGAAATTGGTCAATCGGTCAATGCCAATCCTGTTGCATGATAATGCTCGACCGCACACTGCACGACTGACCGTGGCAAAGCTACGGGAGTTGGAATTGGAAACTCTCCGTCATCCACCATATTCACCAGATCTATCACCTACCGACTATCACTTCTTCCGGAATTTGGACAACTTGTTGGTGGGAAAATTGTTCAATTCTCAACAGGCAGTCGAAACAGCCTTCCGCGACTTCATCGATTCCCGTACTCCTGGCTTCTATAGTAGAGGCATGCATAGACCAACTACCACTAAAATGGCAGAAGTGTGTAGATAACATGGGCGCATACTTCGATTGAAAATAAATCATTCCATGTGCCAAAAAATGCAAAAGTTTATGTTCTATTTGTAAAGTTTCATACTTAATGACCCAATATGAATATGAGTTCCGCCGTAGAACCACAGTGTCGGAGACAGCTCGTAATATCAACGCTGTATTTGGTGAAGGTTCAACTACTAAAGAAACGGGGCAATTGGTTCAAAAACTTCAAAGATGGAGATTTCAGCCTCGCTAATGAGCCACGTGGAAGACCAAAGACGAAGGTGGATAATGATCACTTGAGAGCCGTAGCAGAGTCCGATCCATCTCAAAGTACACGTGAATTGGCATCGATATTCAATGTTTCCATACCCACCATATTGGTTCATTTAGCTGCAATTGGTAAGATAAAGAAGTTGGACAAATGGGTCCCGCACGAGTCGACCGATGCGCAGCAGGCGCAACGTCTAGAGGCTTCCCTTTCTTTGCTTTCCCGTCACAAAAATGAATCTTTTTTGAATCGAATTGTGACCTGCGATGAAAAGTGGATACTCTACGACAATCGCAAACGCTCACATCAGTGGCTGAACGCTGATGAACCACCGAGACATCACGCGAAACCCAACATTACACGGAAGAAGCTTATGGTGACTGTTTGGTGGTCCGGGTCAGGTGTTATCTACTACAACTTTATGAAACCGGGTACACCGATAACGGCTGAAGTATATTGCAAGCAACTGGACGAAATGATGCAACAACTTGCTATTAAACAACCGAAATTGGTCAATCGGTCAATGCCAATCCTGTTGCATGATAATGCTCGACCGCACACTGCACGACTGACCGTGGCAAAGCTACGGGAGTTGGAATTGGAAACTCTCCGTCATCCACCATATTCACCAGATCTATCACCTACCGACTATCACTTCTTCCGGAATTTGGACAACTTGTTGGTGGGAAAATTGTTCAATTCTCAACAGGCAGTCGAAACAGCCTTCCGCGACTTCATCGATTCCCGTACTCCTGGCTTCTATAGTAGAGGCATGCATAGACCAACTACCACTAAAATGGCAGAAGTGTGTAGATAACATGGGCGCATACTTCGATTGAAAATAAATCATTCCATGTGCCAAAAAATGCAAAAGTTTATGTTCTATTTGTAAAGTTTCATACTTAATGACCCAATATGAATATGAGTTCCGCCGTAGAACCACAGTGTCGGAGACAGCTCGTAATATCAACGCTGTATTTGGTGAAGGTTCAACTACTAAAGAAACGGGGGCAATTGGTTCAAAAACTTCAAGATGGAGATTTCAGCCTCGCTAATGAGCCACGTGGAAGACCAAAGACGAAGGTGGATAATGATCACTTGAGAGCCGTAGCAGAGTCCGATCCATCTCAAAGTACACGTGAATTGGCATCGATATTCAATGTTTCCATACCCACCATATTGGTTCATTTAGCTGCAATTGGTAAGATAAAGAAGTTGGACAAATGGGTCCCGCACGATCGACCGATGCGCAGCAGGCGCAACGTCTAGAGGCTTCCCTTTCTTTGCTTTCCCGTCACAAAAATGAATCTTTTTTAATCGAATTGTGACCTGCGATGAAAAGTGGATACTCTACGACAATCGTAAACGCTCACATCAGTGGTTGAACGCTGATGAACCACCGAGACATCACGCGAAACCCAACGTTACACAGAAGAAGCTTATGGTGACTGTTTGGTGGTCCAGGTCAGGTGTTATCTACTACAACTTTATGAAACCTGGTACATCGATAACGGCTGAAGTATATTGCAAGCAACTGGACGAAATGATGCAACAACTTGCTATTAAACAACCGAAATTGGTCAATCGGTCAATGCCATCCTGTTGCATGATAATGCTCGACCGCACACTGCACGACTGACCGTGGCAAAGCTACGGGAGTTGGAATTGGAAACTCTCCGTCATCCACCATATTCACCAGATCTATCACCTACCGACTATCACTTCTTCCGGAATTTGGACAACTTGTTGGTGGGAAAATTGTTCAATTCTCAACAGCCCCTCCGCGACTTCATCGATTCCCGTACTCCTGGCTTCTATAGTAGAGGCATAGACCAACTACCACTAAAATGGCAGAAGTGTGTAGATAACATGGGCGCATACTTCGATTGAAAATAAATCATGTCCATGTGCCAAAAAATGCAAAAGTTTATGTTCTATTTGTAAAGTTTCATACTTAATGACCCAATATGAATATGAGTTCCGCCGTGGAACCACAGTGTCGGAGACAGCTCGTAATATCAACGCTGTATTTGGTGAAGGTTCAACTACTAAAGCAACGGTGGGCAATTGGTTCAAAACTTCAAAGATGGAGATTTCAGCCTCGCTAATGAGCCACGTGGAAGACCAAAGACGAAGGTGGATAATGATCACTTGAGAGCCGTAGTAGAGTCCGATCCATCTCAAAGTACACGTGAATTGGCATCGATATTCAATGTTTCTATACCCACCATATTGTTCATTTAGCTGCAATTGGTAAGATAAAGAAGTTGGACAAATGGGTCCCGCACGAATTGACCGATGCGCAGCAGGCGCAACGTCAGAGGCTTCCCTTTCTTTGCTTTCCCGTCACAAAAATGAATCTTTTTTTAATCGAATTGTGACCTGCGATGAAAAGTGGATACTCTACGACAATCGTAAACGCTCACATCAGTGGTTGAACGCTGATGAACCACCGAGACATCACGCGAAACCCAACGTTACACAGAAGAAGCTTATGGTGACTGTTTGGTGGTCCAGGTCAGGTGTTATCTACTACAACTTTATGAAACCTGGTACATCGATAACGGCTGAAGTATATTGCAAGCAACTGGACGAAATGATGCAACAACTTGCTATTAAACAACCGAAATTGGTCAATCGGTCAATGCCGATCCTGTTGCATGATAATGCTCGACCGCACACTGCACGACTGACCGTGGCAAAGCTACGGGAGTTGGAATTGGAAACTCTCCGTCATCCACCATATTCACCAGATCTATCACCTACCGACTATCACTTCTTCCGGAATTTGGACAACTTGTTGGTGGGAAAATTCTTCAATCCTCAACAGCCCTCCGCGACTTCATCGATTCCCGTACTCCTGGCTTCTATAGTAGAGGCATAGACCAACTACCACTAAAATGGCAGAAGTGTGTAGATAACATGGGCGCATACTTCGATTGAAAATAAATCATGTCCATGTGCCAAAAAATGCAAAAGTTTATGTTCTATTTGTAAAGTTTCATACTTAATGACCCAATATGAATATGAGTTCCGCCGTGGAACCACAGGGTCGGAGACAGCTCGTAATATCAACGCTGTATTTGGTGAAGGTTCAACTACTAAAGCAACGGGGCAATTGGTTCAAAAACTTCAGAGATGGAGATTTCAGCCTCGCTAATGAGCCACGTGGAAGACCAAAGACGAAGGTGGATAATGATCACTTGAGAGCCGTAGTAGAGTCCGATCCATCTCAAAGTACACGTGAATTGGCATCGATATTCAATGTTTCTATACCCACCATATTGTTCATTTAGCTGCAATTGGTGAGATAAAGAAGTTGGACAAATGGGTCCCGCACGAATTGACCGATGCGCAGCAGGCGCAACGTCCAGAGGCTTCCCTTTCTTTGCTTTCCCGTCACAAAAATGAATCTTTTTTTAATCGAATTGTGACCTGCGATGAAAAGTGGATACTCTACGACAATCGTAAACGCTCACATCAGTGGTTGAACGCTGATGAACCACCGAGACATCACGCGAAACTCAACGTTACACAGAAGAAGCTTATGGTGACTGTTTGGTGGTCCAGGTCAGGTGTTATCTACTACAACTTTATGAAACCTGGTACATCGATAACGGCTGAAGTATATTGCAAGCAACTGGACGAAATGATGCAACAACTTGCTATTAAACAACCGAAATTGGTCAATCGGTCAATGCCGATCCTGTTGCATGATAATGCTCGACCGCACACTGCACGACTGACCGTGGCAAAGCTACGGGAGTTGGAATTGGAAACTCTCCGTCATCCACCATATTCACCAGATCTATCACCTACCGACTATCACTTCTTCCGGAATTTGGACAACTTGTTGGTGGGAAAATTCTTCAATCCTCAACAGCCCTCCGCGACTTCATCGATTCCCGTACTCCTGGCTTCTATAGTAGAGGCATAGACCAACTACCACTAAAATGGCAGAAGTGTGTAGATAACATGGGCGCATACTTCGATTGAAAATAAATCATGTCCATGTGCCAAAAAATGCAAAAGTTTATGTTCTATTTGTAAAGTTTCATACTTAATGACCCAATATGAATATGAGTTCCGCCGTGGAACCACAGGGTCGGAGACAGCTCGTAATATCAACGCTGTATTTGGTGAAGGTTCAACTACTAAAGCAACGGTGGGCAATTGGTTCAAACACTTCAGAGATGGAGATTTCAGCCTCGCTAATGAGCCACGTGGAAGACCAAAGACGAAGGTGGATAATGATCACTTGAGAGCCGTAGTAGAGTCCGATCCATCTCAAAGTACACGTGAATTGGCATCGATATTCAATGTTTCTATACCCACCATATTGTTCATTTAGCTGCAATTGGTGAGATAAAGAAGTTGGACAAATGGGTCCCGCACGAATTGACCGATGCGCAGCAGGCGCAACGTCCAGAGGCTTCCCTTTCTTTGCTTTCCCGTCACAAAAATGAATCTTTTTTTAATCGAATTGTGACCTGCGATGAAAAGTGGATACTCTACGACAATCGTAAACGCTCACATCAGTGGTTGAACGCTGATGAACCACCGAGACATCACGCGAAACTCAACGTTACACAGAAGAAGCTTGTGGTGACTGTTTGGTGGTCCAGGTCAGGTGTTATCTACTACAACTTTATGAAACCTGGTACATCGATAACGGCTGAAGTATATTGCAAGCAACTGGACGAAATGATGCAACAACTTGCTATTAAACAACCGAAATTGGTCAATCGGTCAATGCCGATCCTGTTGCATGATAATGCTCGACCGCACACTGCACGACTGACCGTGGCAAAGCTACGGGAGTTGGAATTGGAAACTCTCCGTCATCCACCATATTCACCAGATCTATCACCTACCGACTATCACTTCTTCCGGAATTTGGACAACTTGTTGGTGGGAAAATTCTTCAATCCTCAACAGCCCTCCGCGACTTCATCGATTCCCGTACTCCTGGCTTCTATAGTAGAGGCATAGACCAACTACCACTAAAATGGCAGAAGTGTGTAGATAACATGGGCGCATACTTCGATTGAAAATAAATCATGTCCATGTGCCAAAAAATGCAAAAGTTTATGTTCTATTTGTAAAGTTTCATACTTAATGACCCAATATGAATATGAGTTCCGCCGTGGAACCACAGGGTCGGAGACAGCTCGTAATATCAACGCTGTATTTGGTGAAGGTTCAACTACTAAAGCAACGGGGCAATTGGTTCAAAAACTTCAGAGATGGAGATTTCAGCCTCGCTAATGAGCCACGTGGAAGACCAAAGACGAAGGTGGATAATGATCACTTGAGAGCCGTAGTAGAGTCCGATCCATCTCAAAGTACACGTGAATTGGCATCGATATTCAATGTTTCTATACCCACCATATTGTTCATTTAGCTGCAATTGGTGAGATAAAGAAGTTGGACAAATGGGTCCCGCACGAATTGACCGATGCGCAGCAGGCGCAACGTCCAGAGGCTTCCCTTTCTTTGCTTTCCCGTCACAAAAATGAATCTTTTTTTTAATCGAATTGTGACCTGCGATGAAAAGTGGATACTCTACGACAATCGTAAACGCTCACATCAGTGGTTGAACGCTGATGAACCACCGAGACATCACGCGAAACTCAACGTTACACAGAAGAAGCTTATGGTGACTGTTTGGTGGTCCAGGTCAGGTGTTATCTACTACAACTTTATGAAACCTGGTACATCGATAACGGCTGAAGTATATTGCAAGCAACTGGACGAAATGATGCAACAACTTGCTATTAAACAACCGAAATTGGTCAATCGGTCAATGTCGATCCTGTTGCATGATAATGCTCGACCGCACACTGCACGACTGACCGTGGCAAAGCTACGGGAGTTGGAATTGGAAACTCTCCGTCATCCACCGTATTCACCAGATCTATCACCTACCGACTATCACTTCTTCCGGAATTTGGACAACTTCTTGGTGGGAAAATTCTTCAACCCTCAACAGCCCTCCGCGACTTCATCGATTCCCGTACTCCTGGCTTCTATAGTAGAGGCATAGACCAACTACCACTAAAATGGCAGAAGTGTGTAGATAACATGGGCGCATACTTCGATTGAAAATAAATCATGTCCATGTGCCAAAAAATGCAAAAGTTTATGTTCTATTTGTAAAGTTTCATACTTAATGACCCAATATGAATATGAGTTCCGCCGTGGAACCACAGTGCCGGAGACAGCTCGTAATATCAACGCTGTATTTGGTGAAGGTTCAACTACTAAAGCAACGGTGGGCAATTGGTTCAAACACTTCAGAGATGGAGATTTCAGCCTCGCTAATGAGCCACGTGGAAGACCAAAGACGAAGGTGGATAATGATCACTTGAGAGCCGTAGTAGAGTCCGATCCATCTCAAAGTACACGTGAATTGGCATCGATATTCAATGTTTCTATACCCACCATATTGTTCATTTAGCTGCAATTGGTGAGATAAAGAAGTTGGACAAATGGGTCCCGCACGAATTGACCGATGCGCAGTAGGCGCAACGTCCAGAGGCTTCCCTTTCTTTGCTTTCCCGTCACAAAAATGAATCTTTTTTTGAATCGAATTGTGACCTGCGATGAAAAGTGGATACTCTACGACAATCGTAAACGCTCACATCAGTGGTTGAACGCTGATGAACCACCGAGACATCACGCGAAACTCAACGTTACACAGAAGAAGCTTGTGGTGACTGTTTGGTGGTCCAGGTCAGGTGTTATCTACTACAACTTTATGAAACCTGGTACATCGATAACGGCTGAAGTATATTGCAAGCAACTAGACGAAATGATGCAACAACTTGCTATTAAACAACCGAAATTGGTCAATCGGTCAATGTCGATCCTGTTGCATGATAATGCTCGACCGCACACTGCACGACTGACCGTGGCAAAGCTACGGGAGTTGGAATTGGAAACTCTCCGTCATCCACCATATTCACCAGATCTATCACCTACCGACTATCACTTCTTCCGGAATTTGGACAACTTCTTGGTGGGAAATTCTTCAACCCTCAACAGCCCTCCGCGACTTCATCGATTCCCGTACTCCTGGCTTCTATAGTAGAGGCATAGACCAACTACCACTAAAATGGCAGAAGTGTGTAGATAACATGGGCCATCTTCGATTGAAATAAATCATGTCCATATGCCA
>NC_039518.1:7664316-7783076 GCF_003672135.1 Ooceraea biroi | reverse complement strand
AGTATCAAACACACACAAGTTACGGAATATACAATTTAACGGGTATGGGCCAACTAGCGGGGCTCGAGGGCTCAAGACGCAAATAAATTATTCCAGGGGGATTTCGGCGTGATCGTTCCATGCGTTTCCCACTTCGCATTTTGCGCCGATGCTCAAAGGAAAAACGATTTCAATACTTGCGCAACCGTTCGAGTTCGAGTAAGAGTTCGAGTAAGAGTTCAGTGATAACGAACGCAACTGGTAGATCTACTCGATCGGTCGGCAATGTGTTAAAATCATCGAATGAACGAAACAGAACAGTAAATTGAGCAGAGAAGTGTAACAATAAAGATATACTGCAATACACAACTGTGAGCTTTTTTATACAAATAAAATTCAGTATACGTAAGTGATATACAGGGTGTTTCCTCTAACTGTAGCACTTAGAATATCTCTGCTTCCTTTGATGATATGAAAAAAAGTCAAAGGACGAAAATTGTTCGATTCAAAGAGACTAGTACTCTGGTAAGAAAATTATTTTTTTAATGTGACCTTTCACAAGATATCAAGGTCATGAACATTTTTTTAAATGAGATGGACGAAATGATGTAGCTTGTAAAAAAACAAATTCAACCATACAGAATATGTGACCTTCAAATGACTTTGAACCACAAAAATCACGTTTAGGAAAAGAAACTCTATTTATTGTATGTATAACTACAAAAATACAAGGTGTTGTCGGAATATCGCGATAAACTTCATTTGCACGGAACATACTCAACGAATCATTTCCTGATCGCTGGATTGGACGTGGTGGAAGAATTTCTTGGCCGGCTCGATCACCAGATCTTACGCCTCTTGATTTTTTTCTTTGGGGACACCTAAAAAATGAAGTTTATCGCGATATTCCGACAACACCTGAAGATATGCGAGAAAGAATTCGTGCGTGCACCGCAATTACTCCGGAATCTCTCAAAAACGTAAAACAATCGTTTATTCATCGAATTCGAAAGTGTATGGAAGTAAACGGTGATCGTTTCGAACATCTGTAAAAAAGGTATATCTTTGTAGTTATACGTACAATAAATAGAGTTTCTTTTCCTAAACGTGATTTTTGTGGTTCAAAGTCATTTGAAGGTCAACATATTCTGTATGGTTGAATTTGTTTTTTACAAGCTACATCATTTCGTCCATCTCATTTAAAAAATGTTCATGACCTTGATATCTTGTGAAAGGTCACATTAAAAAAATAATTTTCTTTGAATCGAACAATTTTCGTCCTTTGACTTTTTTCATATCATCAAAGGAAGCAGAGATATTCTAAGTGCTACAGTTAGAGGAAACACCCTGTATATGTCTGATATATATTATGTAACACTTCCCACCGAAATATCTTTATTACTGCATTCTTTTGTTCGAAATATTGCATAAGCCTTATTTTACACAAATAAATAGGATAACTAATAAAAATATAATATTATAAAGACATTCCTCTCGCGAGAAGAAGAGAACTCTCGAAATCGTCCAGCTGGTGCGAGATGAACATTAGCTTCGTGAAATAAACATTTGTAAAAATTAACGAATCGTCGAAGATCTCACAGGCTTTGAGACTTGCGCTTACTTGCCCATACTTCGTACGTATGGGAGGTAACATTTATCGTGTCGCTTAACGTCTTTTCCCTATACAGACAAGTTAATATAAAATTTTTATCTTGTACCCCGCAAAATATCGAACATAGAACAACGTCGTGGACAACAACTGCATTGAGAAACGATCGTGTGCACCGCACCGTAAGGAACAAACATTAAACGACTCACCTTGACATCTTCGATTCCCGTGTCAGTGTCTTACCGTTCCGGGGAGGCTACATTCGTAACGACGAACTTCGCTTTCGCGGTTGGCTCCTAACGGATCTAACGGATAACATCGAGTCGCATAGCTGCGTATGTAAACCGATCCCCATGATCCCAGGTGCGACTCCCATCGACGATTTATTCCGGTAACTGCGCGTCCATGTTATATACAGGGTGGCCCATTTTAATTTATACAGTCGATTTTTTAAAAAACTAAAAGAGATACGAAAAAATGTTTCAGACAGACATGTCACGATTTCGAGGGGGACATAAGATGATACCATTGGTTTGACCTTGAATAGTCGTTTGAAGGTCACGCGAAGATCACCTTCAATTTCTTAAATTGAAACCCCAACTTTTTATTGCAGATTCTTATTCTCCATCGAAAAGTAAGTAACTTTTGTCTGAAACATTTTTCCGAAAATGTCATCTTATGTCCTTAAAATGTCCTCAAAACTCATCTTGAAGATCATTTTAAGGACATAAGATGACATTTTTCGGAAAAATGTTTCAGACAAAAGTTACTTACTTTTCGATGGAGAATAAGAATCTGCAATAAAAAGTTGGGGTTTCAATTTAAGAAATTGAAGGTGATCTTCGCGTGACCTTCAAACGACTATTCAAGGTCAAACCACCATTGGTACCATATCATCTTATGTCCCCCTCGAAATCGTGACATGTCTGTCTGAAACATTTTTTCGTATCTCTTTTAGTTTTTTAAAAAATCGACTGTATAAATTAAAATGGGCCACCCTGTATATATATGTATAAATCTACACCTCTCTTCATCCACTAGTTCCGATCCCGAAGCACGATGCACGCACCGACGTGGCTCTCAAAGAGTACAATTTCCGCGTGCATTCCGTCATCGAAAACGAAAACCTCGCGCAAACAGATCCCGCACGCGTAAGGACCGTATCGCGTCACTTTACAGCCAAGTTTGATCCGTGACAGGGTAACAGTCGCGCCCTCACGCTCGTGGAGATGTTTCTCGACGGGAGGGTAAGGAACCGGATGGCAAGGGTTGGCGAATCCGTCAGTAGCAGTCGTTTATGGAAATGACGTTCTTTTCAGTAGGTTCTACTGCCCCTTGTCCGCGACGGGCGCCGTTGGTTCCTTGCGGGTCGCCTCGGTAGCCTCGATGACTTCGAAACCCTCGGGGGTCGAGATCTCGGCGAGCGGCTTCGTGACCTCGGAGACTGAAGGAGCAGCCTCCGCCTTGGCAGCAGAACTCGAAGTGGTCGACTTGGTCGCGTTCCTCGATACTGCGGTTCACCATAAAAGTACTGTTCTCCGTCGTTCATCCCTCGGAACTCGCGCGACCCCGTGAACGAAAAGGAAACAACGATACGCCGCGCTCTTCGGGCTCGGATCCGGCGGGACATCCGGGCATGTGAAAATATCCGGCGAATTCGGACGGCAATAAAAATCGTATCGCGCCCGCCGCGCTGCAACTGCGCGCAGCTGCAAATCAAACCGCAGCTGTAAACAAATCGGTTGGCCGTACGGGCCGGATGGACGCTCGCTATACCTAAAACGATTATCGATTTTCCGCGAGCGAGTAGCGAGTACGAGCGGAAACGGGAGGTGAAATTAAAAGCCCAGAAAAATAATCAGTGCTAGTTGGATCGCTCGAATTGAAACACGATAGCGCGGTATCGCGTGCCAAACTGTGTAGGCGCTCCAAAGCGACGAGTGTCAGTGACACGGGATCTACAAAGTGCTCACTCAAAACTCTAAACCCGGTGAAACGCGCGCGCGAGCCTCGCGAGTCGACGCGCGAAACGTGTAATCGCGGAATTACCGATTGATGACGATTACAGATTGCAGCACCGCGTTGCTACGCGCGATCCGAAAAATTACCGAGCGAGAGCGCGTTTTCCCCTTTTTTCGCGAATTCGCTGCCGAGGACGGTCCTTCTGTTTCACTCGCGTCCTGGTGTATCGAGTGTAAAGTTGCGTTTACCGTTCCAATAAAGCGCGAGTCCTAACGTATCTCGTGAAAATTAAACTCGCCCATAAAAAAAAACGAACGTCAAAGAGGAGAGGAACTTTTTTTTCTCTCTCCCGCCGTTGTACGAAAGTTGAAATGGATGTATATGCAATTAAATCTAGCGTAATATAATATGCCGTTTCAACTCGCTCCTCTCTGCACGGATCTGCACGGGGTAGTAAGGGTAAAGTGTATCAAAGTTCGATGAAGCGCACGATACCCAACGACACGCGCTTAACTCTTTAACCGATCAAATTGTCCTCGGTCGCGCTCTTTTTCCCTCTATCTCCTCGCGTAGGAGCTTAACACGAAAGCAATAACGTGACTTCGTAAGGAAATAGTCCACAAGTGTGTAATTGCACGCTTAAAAGCACTGCAAAATCTTAACTATCCTTACAAACTTATAAACAAACATAAAGAACGATGAATGTAACAACAGACATTTATAATAAATATTCGACGTCTCTCTCAGGTTGCACCTTCCGAAACGAGCGTTCTAACGGACGACGATGCACGAGCTGTACGCACTTTCTCGAACCGCGTGAACTCGGATCGCTTCCTCGGCTGGCGCAGATGATGCAGGCGGGCAAAATACGAATCACGACGTACCTTGAAGAGGATCGCTCGGCCGAACGGGATCCGTCGTCGCCGTGGACGTTTGCACGCTATCGACAACCGCGTGTCGTTCGTCGGCGTCGCTGGGTTCCGGATCGAGCTGAGAGAGCTCGGTGATGTAGTTCTGTTGCGTCTGCTCCCTCGTAGGCGTCGACGAGGCCGGGCTCGACGAGGACGACGTCGTCGACGACGACTCCGGACCCGGGGTGGTCGGCGCTGTACTGGGGGTGCCGGGCACCTGAGGCTGGGCGTGATTGCGGAACAGCAGCTGCTGCAGCTGCGCCTGCTGCAGGATCACCGGCAGCTCATAGTGATGAAAGAAGTATAGCATCGAATGCTGGAACGAGAAGAAAGGAGAAGAGTTCGATTAGAATGACCACATGTGGTTTCCGATTTCTCGTACGATTTCGTTTAAACGAATTGCGATGGTCTCTAAAAAACTGTGACGTGAAAGATGATTCAGTCACTGAGCAAGTAAGTTCGCAAGTTCAGTGCTTTTGTAGAAATCCAAGATGTTTTCAAAAGTTTGTACGATAAAAGCTATTTTTATTTATTAATAATGAGATTACATATCATTTCAAAGTAGCCGTTCACCGTTAAAAATTGTGCGTCCATATGTTACAATTTTCTTGTGTTGCCGTGTTTTGATTACTACTTCAATGTAAAATTAACGTACAACTGATATGTTATTATTTTTATAACAATTTTATATGTTAACTTCATAACTTAACATTTTGTATATGTCTCTTAGAAATGGAATATTATTTCAAATGCTTTTAACACAATAATTTTAAACAATCAACATGTCACAAAGTCAGTTTAACATTCTAAAAGAAGTTAAAGTAAATCTTCAAATAATCATGAACTTTGACATATAAAATAATCAAATTTACTAAAATTAAATGTTTCCATCAAAAATAATTTAAGTTGAAATAATTACTATCGTATGTTAATATAACATAAAAAGTAAATGTTCATATCGTACGAACGAAAATGTTCTATCAACTTTTCCGATGAGTCATTGTAACTTCTCTTCCATGTAGTTTTCAATTACTTTGTATGTTATTTTTACATCACACTTAAAGTTACAATAACAAAAATGAATGTCAAGTATTGTGTTAATTACTTAACATTTCTAGTTTGTCAAGAAGTAACACATGACGAATGAGTTATTTTAACTTAAAATTTAGAGTGGACTTTCTGGGACATGCAAAAAATGTTAAAATTAACATTTTATTTTTTACTGTGTAAAAGGCAACGCATATGAGACGTGGCACATTTCAATACACCGTTAAAAATTGTGCGTCCATATGTTAAAATTTTCTTGTGTTGCCATGTTTTGATTAACTACTTCAATGTAAAATTAACGTACAACTGATATGTTATTATTTTTATAACAATTTTATATGTTAACTTCATAACTTAACATTTTGTGTATGTCTCTTAGAAATGGAATATTATTTCAAATGCTTTTAACACAATAATTGTAAACAATCAACATGTCACAAAGTCAGTTTAACATTCTAAAAGAAGTTAAAGTAAATCTTCAAATAATCATGAACTTTGACATATAAAATAATCAAATTTACTAAAATTAAATGTTTCTATCAAAAATAATTTAAGTTGAAATAATTACTATCATGTGTTAATATAACATAAAAAGTAAATGTTCATATCGTACGAACGAAACTGTTCTATCAACTTTTCTGATGAGTCATTGTAACTTCTCTTCCATGTAGTTTTCAATTACTTTGTATGTTATTTTTACATCACACTTAAAGTTACAATAACAAAAATAAATGTAAAGTATTGTGTTAATTACTTAACATTTCTAGTTTGTCAAGAAGTAACACATGACGAATGAGTTATTTTAACTTAAAATTTAGAGTGGACTTTCTGGGACATGCAAAAATGTTAAAATTAACATTTTATTTTTTACTGTGTAAAAGGCAAGGCATATGAGACGTGGCACATTTCGATACACCGTTAAAAATTGTGCGTCCATATGTTAAAATTTTCTTGTGTGCCATGTTTTGATTACTACTTCAATGTAAAATTAACATACAACTGATATGTTATTATTTTTATAACAATTTTATATGTTAACTTCATAACTTAACATTTTGTGTATGTCTCTTAGAAATGGAATATTATTTCAAATGCTTTTAACACAATAATTTTAAACAATCAACATGTCACAAAGTCAGTTTAACATTCTAAAAGAAGTTAAAGTAAATCTTCAAATAATCATGAACTTTGACATATAAAATAATCAAATTTACTAAAATTAAATGTTTCTATCAAAAATAATTTAAGTTGAAAAATTACTATCATGTGTTAATATAACATAAAAAGTAAATGTTGATATCGTACGAACGAAAATGTTCTATCAACTTTTCTGATGAGTCATTGCAACTTCTCTTCCATGTAGTTTTCAATTACTTTGTACGTTATTTTTACATCACACTTAAAGTTACAATAACAAAAATGAATGTAAAGTATTGTGTTAATTACTTAGCATTTCTAGTTTGTCAACAAGTAACACATGACGAATGAGTTACTTTAACTTAAAATTTAGAGTGGACTTTCTGGGACATGCAAAAAATGTTAAAATTAACATTTTATTTTTTACTGTGTAAAAGGCAAGGTATATGAGACGTGGCACATTTCGATACACCGTTAAAAATTGTGCGTCCATGTGTTAAAATTTTCTTGTTGCCATGTTTTGATTACTACTTCAATGTAAAATTAACATACAACTGATATGTTATTATTTTTATAACAATTTTATATGTTAACTTCATAACTTAACATTTTGCGTATGTCTCTTAGAAATGGAATATTATTTCAAATGCTTTTAACACAATAATTTTAAACAATCAACATGTCACAAAGTCAGTTTAACATTCTAAAAGAAGTTAAAGTAAATCTTCAAATAATCATGAACTTTGACATATAAAATAATCAAATTTACTAAAATTAAATGTTTCTATCAAAAATAATTTAAGTTGAAAAATTACTATCATGTGTTAATATAACATAAAAAGTAAATGTTCATATGTACGAACGAAAATGTTCTATCAACTTTTCTGATGAGTATTGTAACTTCTCTTCCATGTAGTTTTCAATTACTTTGTACGTTATTTTTACATCACACTTAAAGTTACAATAACAAAAATAAATGTAAAGTATTGTGTTAATTACTTAACATTTCTAGTTTGTCAAGAAGTAACACATGACGAATGAGTTACTTTAACTTAAAATTTAGAGTGGACTTTCTGGGACATGCAAAAACTGTTAAAATTAACATTTTATTTTTTACTGTGTAAAAGGCAAGGTATATGAGACGTGGCACATTTCGATACACCGTTAAAAATTGTGCGTCCATGTGTTAAAATTTTCTTGTTGCCATGTTTTGATTACTACTTCAATGTAAAATTAACATACAACTGATATGTTATTATTTTTATAACAATTTTATATGTTAACTTCATAACTTAACATTTTGTGTATGTCTCTTAGAAATGGAATATTATTTCAAATGCTTTTAACACAATAATTTTAAACAATCAACATGTCACAAAGTCAGTTTAACATTCTAAAAGAAGTTAAAGTAAATCTTCAAATAATCATGAACTTTGACATATAAAATAATCAAATTTACTAAAATTAAATGTTTCTATCAAAAATAATTTAAGTTGAAAAATTACTATCATGTGTTAATATAACATAAAAAGTAAATGTTCATATTGTATGAACGAAAATGTTCTATCAACTTTTCTGATGAGTCATTGCAACTTCTCTTCCATGTAGTTTTCAATTACTTTGTACGTTATTTTTACATCACACTTAAAGTTACAATAACAAAAATGAATGTAAAGTATTGTGTTAATTACTTAGCATTTCTAGTTTGTCAACAAGTAACACATGACGAATGAGTTACTTTAACTTAAAATTTAGAGTGGACTTTCTGGGACATGCAAAAACTGTTAAAATTAACATTTTATTTTTTACTGTGTAAAAGGCAAGGTATATGAGACGTGGCACATTTCGATACACCGTTAAAAATTGTGCGTCCATGTGTTAAAATTTTCTTGTTGCCATGTTTTGATTACTACTTCAATGTAAAATTAACATACAACTGATATGTTATTAATTTTATAACAATTTTATATGTTAACTTCATAACTTAACATTTTGTGTATGTCTCTTAGAAATGGAATATTATTTCAAATGCTTTTAACAATAATTTTAAACAATCAACATGTCACAAAGTCAGTTTAACATTCTAAAAGAAGTTAAAGTAAACCTTCAAATAATCATGAACTTTGACATATAAAATAATCAAATTTACTAAAATTAAATGTTTCTATCAAAAATAATTTAAGTTGAAAAATTACTATCATGTGTTAATATAACATAAAAAGTAAATGTTGATATCGTACGAACGAAAATGTTCTATCAACTTTTCTGATGAGTCATTGCAACTTCTCTTCCATGTAGTTTTCAATTACTTTGTATGTTATTTTTACATCACACTTAAAGTTACAATAACAAAAATAAATGTAAAGTATTGTGTTAATTACTTAACATTTCTAGTTTGTCAAGAAGTAACATATGACGAATGAGTTACTTTAACTTAAAATTTAGAGTGGACTTTCTGGGACATGCAAAAACTGTTAAAATTAACATTTTATTTTTTACTGTGTATGGTTATGGCTATATAGATATGGTGGATGCTAGGAATGAATGGGACCAGCGAACGAAATCTTTAGGACTGATCTGTGATGGTGGATGTTGGATAAGTGCAATTGTCAATATAATATAAATAATTGATTGTTAATGTTAATAATGATACGAATAATCAGTCGTAATCTTTTATATTGAACTCTGATGTACTCGATATCAATTATCGATATAAATCGCAAGAGGAATTCTAGGAGAGCGCAATAAACGTAAGAACATAAACCGATAAAGATAAAGCACGTCCTTGAAAAAATCGTTCAGTTTAATAGGATTTCTAATTTCCTATTAAACAGTAGATTTCCTATTAAATCTACTGTACTACACGGTGTAGTTCGCTACACGATTTCCGTCAAAAATGAAATATCACCTATTAATTCAAGAAGTATCAGCGAAATAAAACGGATAATCAGAAATTGATAAATTCAAGAAGCCAATAAATGTACGATACGCGATGATTGCACGGTTTGCGTTAATATAATTTACGCTGAAGGAGAGCTCAGTAAAAGATATAATCAGTCATTTAACGTGAAACGTTGAAATCTGTCGCGATAAAATGATATCGATAAACTATATAACGTATATCTGATGGCGCTCAGTCGACTGTTGATTTCTGAACGTGATTTCTTTGATGTTACGTAAAGATGAACTCCGTTTTACACCGCATCGATAACAAAAGATTCTAAAGACAGAGACGGAGAGAAAGAGAGAGAAAGAGAATCTACAACGTTAATATTATAGTTTAGCTGTAGAAGCGGCGGATCGATGGAGCGATGCTTAGTAAACGGACTGTCACCGCGGAAATGGAACTTTAGAATCGGAAAAGCCCTTTCCAGTGACTGCCTCTAATCTCTCAACGGCACTTGGCGGATGCATAAGTACCTCCTTCGCGCGAGCCAATTACTCGAAGAGCTGCGGCCACCCGATATTCAATGGCGAACGCGGTGTGGTCTATGAGCATCGCCGTTTTCATGCATATTAAATGTTACGAGCTTTACTAAACAACACGCTCGTACATTTAAATCGAGTCTAGTGATTTTAAACGCGGAGCAAGCGTGTGCCAGCCGCATTTCAAATACACTTTACATTTTCAGCGTCTTCGTGCACTCGAAATTTCACGAAACACAACGCAACGTCTCGTTATACGCGCTTCACGCGCGTACGTTTAAACGAGCATCATTTTACATACATAAAGAGAAATATGCGGGAAAAAATAACAAGAAGAAAATATTGGAATGTAGGTTGGGCTTTATGCACACCGGGCTGTGGAATGTGCACCAAAATTCGAGGATGGGCAGAAATTCCAGTAATCGTTCGGGAAATCGCGAAGAATAGGGGGCCTCGCACCCCTCGGACCCCGCGCATCTCACGGCTCGGATTAATCATTAGTACAGGGTGTCCCATGGGAAGTTGCTGAAAGTAAACGATTGGTTCCCCCCTCCATGACTTCAGAAAGTGTCTTACGGTTAACGGTCGTTCATCTGAGTGTCCGCAGTTTTATTCCGGTTGTGGTAGATGCAAGTCCGTGCGCGTCAAAATGAGTAATCTGACGACGGAAGAAAAGATTTATCTCGTCGAGTGCTTCTTTTCCAGAGGAAAAGTTTATAGCAATGCTTACAGGGGGTTTCGTACTAAATACGGAACACATAAAGTCAAGAGCGAAAACACGCTGAAAAGGTTAGAATTTGTTATTTCTTTAAACGTATGCGTTACGTCACTCCATTTTTTGGCAATAAATCTGCATTAAAATAATGTTTTGTGTTATTTTTATCAGAATTATCGATAATTTTATGCAGTATGGAACTATCCAAGATCGTAGACATGATCTGCCAGGTCCTTCTGTGTCTGTAGCTGCAGAAGAAAACATTGAAGATATTAAGAAGTATTTTGAAGAGAATCCAAATTCTTCCATTCGGAAAGCTGCCCAAGCTCTTGAAATATCCAAAACAACGTTACACAGGATTTTAAAACATTTCCTGAAAATGCATCCCTATAAAATAACATCGCATCAATTGCTAACCAACCGCGCTATGACGAAACGTGTGGAATTCTGCGAGACGATAAATGGAATGTTTGAAGATGAAGAACTTGATGCAAAATTGATAATTTACACGGACGAAGCACATTTCTGGCTAAATGGTTATGTTAATAAACAAAATTATAGATTTGGGGGGTCGGAAAATCCCAACGTTTCCCTGGCTAAACCTTTACATCGACAAAAAATAACAGCATGGGCTGCGATCTCGGTAAAAGGAATTTATCTGCAATTCTTCGAATCAACAGTCACTGGTGAAAGTTACAAGCAGCTTCTCGAAACACAATTCTTCCCTCATGCAAAAAAAGAGGCCTGGTCAGAGGATTTCATTTCATGCAGGATGGAGCGACACCACACCGAACCCAGGAGGTCTTCGAAACAATCCACAAAGTTTATGGCAATCGAGTCATCGGTCTGGGATACCCCAAATTTGCCCAGGGGGGGCTAGAATGGCCACCGTACTCGCCGGATTTAAATCCATGTGACTTCTTTCTTTGGGGATACATTAAGGACCATTGTTATGCCGGAAATCCAGAAACAGTGTCAGATTTAGTAGTAGCTATTAAAAAGGTCGTCAGCAACATTAAAGACGACATGTTAGAAAAAGTTTTCACAAGTTTTCGTAAAAGAATTGATTTTTGGACAAATTCAGATGGTGCACACTTTGAAAATATTTATCATTAGCTTACTTGATTATTAGCATATTTTTCATTAATAAAATAAACTGATATACAAACATTTTGCTAAATTTTATTTATACCCATTAAAAACTGCAGACTTTCCTCTTTCCAAGGCAATTTTTGTTTTTTCAATAACTGCATACGTTTAAAAATGACAGCTGATTAGTTTCAGCAACTTCCCATGGGACACCCTGTATATGAAGAATGTCGCAAAGGTGAAAGCACGCGCCGACTAATGAGATCGTAAGAACCGGATGAAATTGAAGTCTGAAGTCAAAAGTCCCGAAACTATGCGTGTCTCTCTCTTTCACCATCTCTTTCGAATCGATCCGAGCTTTTACGTCACGGAGAACGACTCGATCACCAGAATACGCTGACTCCAACTTTATTTCCATAATTGCTCGCTCGTCGAATCCGTCCCGGACAAATGGCTATTCTTTTCCACCAATCGACATTGTTCTGGCAAATGTTGTAAGCATCAAACGCGGGGAAACTGCAATTTCGATATATCGGAGTTATCAATATCTGTTTGCATCGAGAGCCTTGGACGGCAACCCCTCGTCATTACGTAATGATGAACGGAGCATCGCGATTTATTAGAACACACACATATCACGAATACCAAGTGTTATCTCTTTTTATTGTCCCCATTCAATTCATAAAATTGGCCCGACATGATGAGACTGCTGGGTTCGTTCGAATCCCGGAAACACCATAGAAGACTCGCTCGGATCAAGTTCCTGATCAGAAACGACGCGGTGAGTTCTGCGTTCCGCAAACGGGGACGTTTCACAGACGCTCCCCATAAAAATTTATCATAATCGGACTTGTGTGCTCTGCCGTACGTATGTGTGTGTGCGTGTCCGTCTGTCTGCCTAGGTGTACGTGGATGCAGTTTATATGCGACAACGCGTCGCCGCTGCTTCCTCGCGCCAAACAAGGAAATTTATGGCCGAGTTCACTTTCCGAGACTACTCGTGCACGGCGCACAGGAAGTAACGTATTCGTTCGCCCGCGCAGTCCCGAAAAGCCCCCGTAATGCGGTCATTGAATAAATCAAACGTACGCGCACCGCTTCCTTTTCCCACGCCCCATCCCAAATTAATCCGTCGCGGCGAGTTGCGACGTTTCAAATTGTTAAGGGGGAGCCTGCTTTAGAACGTTGAAAATAAGGTATAATTTTACGAATTTTTTTTGGAGAAACTATACAGCGGATCATTATAAAACTTTGATGCATTTATTAGTACATGTTTAAAGATAAAAAAAATTATTTTTTGAGTTGAATATATCGCCTGTAGAGGTCGTCCTGGAGGCATCTTAGTGCAGCCGGCATTGTAAATTGGTGAGCATTCTCCTGCCTCTAAATTTCATCCAAACTGAAAAATTGAAATATTTTCTCGTTATTTATGAATTCCCATCGTCGATGAACCTTTAATATTCATAAAAACATTAAGTTAAACAATTATTTTTGCATGAAAAAGTTCAAAACCTTTGCCTAAAAATCGTACTTTTGTGTTCTAAGCTCCACCATTTTGGCACTTTTCAACTTTTTTCTTCGCGTGCATTACGAGTATCATCATTACATTCGCCGTTCGCAGCGCAGCGTTAAGGGGGGAGCCTGCTTTAGAACGTTGAAAATAAGGTATAATTTTACGAATTTTTTTTTGGAGAAACTATACAGCGGATCATTATAAAACTTTGATGCATTTATTAGTACATGTTTAAAGATAAAAAAATTATTTTTTGATTTGAATATATCGCTGTAGAGGTCGTCCTGGAGCATCTTAGTGCAGCCGGCATTGTAAATTGGTGAGCATTCTCCCGCCTCAAATTTCATCCAAACTGAAAAATTGAAATATTTTCTCGTTATTTATGAATTCCCATCGTCGATGAACCTTTAATATTCATAAAAACATTAAGTTAAACAATTATTTTTGCATGAAAAAGTTCAAAACCTTTGCCTAAAAATCGTACTTTTGTGTTCTAAGCTCCACCATTTTGGCACTTTTCAACTTTTTTCTTCGCGTGCATTACGAGTATCATCATTACATTCGCCGTTCGCAGCGCAGCGTTAAGGGGGGAGCTGCTTTAGAACGTTGAAAATAAGGTATAATTTTACGAATTGTTTTGGAGAAACTATACAGCGGATCATTATAAAACTTTGATGCATTTATTAGTACGTGTTTAAAGATAAAAAAATTATTTTTTGATTTGAATATATCGCTGTAGAGGTCGTCCTGGAGAATCTTAGTGCAGCCGGCATTGTAAATTGGTGAGCATTCTCCGCCTCCAAATTTCATCCAAACTGAAAAATTGAAATATTTTCTCGTTATTTATGAATTCCCATCGTCGATGAACCTTTAATATTCATAAAAACATTAAGTTAAACAATTATTTTTGCATGAAAAAGTTCAAAACCTTTGCCTAAAAATCGTACTTTTGTGTTCTAAGCTCCACCATTTTGGCACTTTTCAACTTTTTTCTTCGCGTGCATTACGAGTATCATCATTACATTCGCCGTTCGCAGCGCAGCGTTAAGGGGGGAGTCTGCTTTAGAACGTTGAAAATAAGGTATAATTTTACGAATTGTTTTGGAGAAACTATACAGCGGATCATTATAAAACTTTGATGCATTTATTAGTACTGTTTAAAGATAAAAAAATTATTTTTTGATTTGAATATATCGCTGTAGAGGTCGTCCTGG
This sequence comes from Ooceraea biroi, assembly GCF_003672135.1. Taxonomy (NCBI): domain Eukaryota; kingdom Metazoa; phylum Arthropoda; class Insecta; order Hymenoptera; family Formicidae; genus Ooceraea; species Ooceraea biroi. The sequence goes on along the minus strand of NC_039518.1, from coordinate 7,768,474 downwards.
AGAATCTTAGTGCAGCCGGCATTGTAAATTGGTGAGCATTCTCCGCCTCCAAATTTCATCCAAACTGAAAAATTGAAATATTTTCTCGTTATTTATGAATTCCCATCGTCGATGAACCTTTAATATTCATAAAAACATTAAGTTAAACAATTATTTTTGCATGAAAAAGTTCAAAACCTTTGCCTAAAAATCGTACTTTTGTGTTCTAAGCTCCACCATTTTGGCACTTTCCAACTTTTTTCTTCGCGTGCATTACGAGTATCATCATTACATTCGCCGTTCGCAGCGCAGCGTTAAGGGGGGAGTCTGCTTTAGAACGTTGAAAATAAGGTATAATTTTACGAATTGTTTTGGAGAAACTATACAGCGGATCATTATAAAACTTTGATGCATTTATTAGTACGTGTTTAAAGATAAAAAAATTATTTTTTATTTGAATATATCGCTTGTAGAGGTCGTCCTGGAGAATCTTAGTGCAGCCGGCATTGTAAATTGGTGAGCATTCTCCGCCTCCAAATTTCATCCAAACTGAAAAATTGAAATATTTTCTCGTTATTTATGAATTCCCATCGTCGATGAACCTTTAATATTCATAAAAACATTAAGTTAAACAATTATTTTTGCATGAAAAAGTTCAAAACCTTTGCCTAAAAATCGTACTTTTGTGTTCTAAGCTCCACCATTTTGGCACTTTTCAACTTTTTTCTTCGCGTGCATTACGAGTATCATCATTACATTCGCCGTTCGCAGCGCAGCGTTAAGGGGGGAGCCTGCTTTAGAACGTTGAAAATAAGGTATAATTTTACGAATTTTTTGGAGAAACTATACAGCGGATCATTATAAAACTTTGATGCATTTATTAGTACGTGTTTAAAGATAAAAAAATTATTTTTTGATTTGAATATATCGCTTGTAGAGGTCGTCCTGGAGAATCTTAGTGCAGCCGGCATTGTAAATTGGTGAGCATTCTCCCGCCTCCAAATTTCATCCAAACTGAAAAATTGAAATATTTTCTCGTTATTTATGAATTCCCATCGTCGATGAACCTTTAATATTCATAAAAACATTAAGTTAAACAATTATTTTTGCATGAAAAAGTTCAAAACCTTTGCCTAAAAATCGTACTTTTGTGTTCTAAGCTCCACCATTTTGGCACTTTCCAACTTTTTTCTTCGCGTGCATTACGAGTATCATCATTACATTCGCCGTTCGCAGCGCAGCGTTAAGGGGGGAGTCTGCTTTAGAACGTTGAAAATAAGGTATAATTTTACGAATTGTTTTGGAGAAACTATACAGCGGATCATTATAAAACTTTGATGCATTTATTAGTACGTGTTTAAAGATAAAAAAATTATTTTTTGATTTGAATATATCGCTGTAGAGGTCGTCCTGGAGAAATCTTAGTGCAGCCGGCATTGTAAATTGGTGAGCATTCTCCCGCCTCCAAATTTCATCCAAACTGAAAAATTGAAATATTTTCTCGTTATTTATGAATTCCCATCGTCGATGAACCTTTAATATTCATAAAAACATTAAGTTAAACAATTATTTTTGCATGAAAAAGTTCAAAACCTTTGCCTAAAAATCGTACTTTTGTGTTCTAAGCTCCACCATTTTGGCACTTTCCAACTTTTTTCTTCGCGTGCATTACGAGTATCATCATTACATTCGCCGTTCGCAGCGCAGCGTTAAGGGGGGAGTCTGCTTTAGAACGTTGAAAATAAGGTATAATTTTACGAATTGTTTTGGAGAAACTATACAGCGGATCATTATAAAACTTTGATGCATTTATTAGTACGTGTTTAAAGATAAAAAAATTATTTTTTGATTTGAATATATCGCTTGTAGAGGTCGTCCTGGAGAATCTTAGTGCAGCCGGCATTGTAAATTGGTGAGCATTCTCCCGCCTCCAAATTTCATCCAAACTGAAAAATTGAAATATTTTCTCGTTATTTATGAATTCCCATCGTCGATGAACCTTTAATATTCATAAAAACATTAAGTTAAACAATTATTTTTGCATGAAAAAGTTCAAAACCTTTGCCTAAAAATCGTACTTTTGTGTTCTAAGCTCCACCATTTTGGCACTTTCCAACTTTTTTCTTCGCGTGCATTACGAGTATCATCATTACATTCGCCGTTCGCAGCGCAGCGTTAAGGGGGGAGTCTGCTTTAGAACGTTGAAAATAAGGTATAATTTTACGAATTGTTTTGGAGAAACTATACAGCGGATCATTATAAAACTTTGATGCATTTATTAGTACGTGTTTAAAGATAAAAAAATTATTTTTTATTTGAATATATCGCTTGTAGAGGTCGTCCTGGAGAAATCTTAGTGCAGCCGGCATTGTAAATTGGTGAGCATTCTCCCGCCTCCAAATTTCATCCAAACTGAAAAATTGAAATATTTTCTCGTTATTTATGAATTCCCATCGTCGATGAACCTTTAATATTCATAAAAACATTAAGTTAAACAATTATTTTTGCATGAAAAAGTTCAAAACCTTTGCCTAAAAATCGTACTTTTGTGTTCTAAGCTCCACCATTTTGGCACTTTCCAACTTTTTTCTTCGCGTGCATTACGAGTATCATCATTACATTCGCCGTTCGCAGCGCAGCGTTAAGGGGGGAGTCTGCTTTAGAACGTTGAAAATAAGGTATAATTTTACGAATTGTTTTGGAGAAACTATACAGCGGATCATTATAAAACTTTGATGCATTTATTAGTACGTGTTTAAAGATAAAAAAATTATTTTTTGATTTGAATATATCGCTTGTAGAGGTCGTCCTGGAGAATCTTAGTGCAGCCGGCATTGTAAATTGGTGAGCATTCTCCCGCCTCCAAATTTCATCCAAACTGAAAAATTGAAATATTTTCTCGTTATTTATGAATTCCCATCGTCGATGAACCTTTAATATTCATAAAAACATTAAGTTAAACAATTATTTTTGCATGAAAAAGTTCAAAACCTTTGCCTAAAAATCGTACTTTTGTGTTCTAAGCTCCACCATTTTGGCACTTTCCAACTTTTTTCTTCGCGTGCATTACGAGTATCATCATTACATTCGCCGTTCGCAGCGCAGCGTTAAGGGGGGAGTCTGCTTTAGAACGTTGAAAATAAGGTATAATTTTACGAATTGTTTTGGAGAAACTATACAGCGGATCATTATAAAACTTTGATGCATTTATTAGTACGTGTTTAAAGATAAAAAAATTATTTTTTGATTTGAATATATCGCTTGTAGAGGTCGTCCTGGAGAAATCTTAGTGCAGCCGGCATTGTAAATTGGTGAGCATTCTCCCGCCTCCAAATTTCATCCAAACTGAAAAATTGAAATATTTTCTCGTTATTTATGAATTCCCATCGTCGATGAACCTTTAATATTCATAAAAACATTAAGTTAAACAATTATTTTTGCATGAAAAAGTTCAAAACCTTTGCCTAAAAATCGTACTTTTGTGTTCTAAGCTCCACCATTTTGGCACTTTCCAACTTTTTTCTTCGCGTGCATTACGAGTATCATCATTACATTCGCCGTTCGCAGCGCAGCGTTAAGGGGGAGCCTGCTTTAGAACGTTGAAAATAAGGTATAATTTTACGAATTGTTTTGGAGAAACTATACAGCGGATCATTATAAAACTTTGATGCATTTATTAGTACGTGTTTAAAGATAAAAAAATTATTTTTTGATTTGAATATATCGCTTGTAGAGGTCGTCCTGGAGAAATCTTAGTGCAGCCGGCATTGTAAATTGGTGAGCATTCTCCCGCCTCCAAATTTCATCCAAACTGAAAAATTGAAATATTTTCTCGTTATTTATGAATTCCCATCGTCGATGAACCTTTAATATTCATAAAAACATTAAGTTAAACAATTATTTTTGCATGAAAAAGTTCAAAACCTTTGCCTAAAAATCGTACTTTTGTGTTCTAAGCTCCACCATTTTGGCACTTTCCAACTTTTTTCTTCGCGTGCATTACGAGTATCATCATTACATTCGCCGTTCGCAGCGCAGCGTTACGGGGGAGTCTGCTTTAGAACGTTGAAAATAAGGTATAATTTTACGAATTGTTTTGGAGAAACTATACAGCGGATCATTATAAAACTTTGATGCATTTATTAGTACGTGTTTAAAGATAAAAAAATTATTTTTTGATTTGAATATATCGCTTGTAGAGGTCGTCCTGGAGAAATCTTAGTGCAGCCGGCATTGTAAATTGGTGAGCATTCTCCCGCCTCCAAATTTCATCCAAACTGAAAAATTGAAATATTTTCTCGTTATTTATGAATTCCCATCGTCGATGAACCTTTAATATTCATAAAAACATTAAGTTAAACAATTATTTTTGCATGAAAAAGTTCAAAACCTTTGCCTAAAAATCGTACTTTTGTGTTCTAAGCTCCACCATTTTGGCACTTTCCAACTTTTTTCTTCGCGTGCATTACGAGTATCATCATTACATTCGCCGTTCGCAGCGCAGCGTTAGGGGGGAGTCTGCTTTAGAACGTTGAAAATAAGGTATAATTTTACGAATTGTTTTGGAGAAACTATACAGCGGATCATTATAAAACTTTGATGCATTTATTAGTACGTGTTTAAAGATAAAAAAATTATTTTTTGATTTGAATATATCGCTTGTAGAGGTCGTCCTGGAGAAATCTTAGTGCAGCCGGCATTGTAAATTGGTGAGCATTCTCCCGCCTCCAAATTTCATCCAAACTGAAAAATTGAAATATTTTCTCGTTATTTATGAATTCCCATCGTCGATGAACCTTTAATATTCATAAAAACATTAAGTTAAACAATTATTTTTGCATGAAAAAGTTCAAAACCTTTGCCTAAAAATCGTACTTTTGTGTTCTAAGCTCCACCATTTTGGCACTTTCCAACTTTTTTCTTCGCGTGCATTACGAGTATCATCATTACATTCGCCGTTCGCAGCGCAGCGTTAAGGGGGGAGTCTGCTTTAGAACGTTGAAAATAAGGTATAATTTTACGAATTGTTTTGGAGAAACTATACAGCGGATCATTATAAAACTTTGATGCATTTATTAGTACGTGTTTAAAGATAAAAAAATTATTTTTTGATTTGAATATATCGCTTGTAGAGGTCGTCCTGGAGAAATCTTAGTGCAGCCGGCATTGTAAATTGGTGAGCATTCTCCCGCCTCCAAATTTCATCCAAACTGAAAAATTGAAATATTTTCTCGTTATTTATGAATTCCCATCGTCGATGAACCTTTAATATTCATAAAAACATTAAGTTAAACAATTATTTTTGCATGAAAAAGTTCAAAACCTTTGCCTAAAAATCGTACTTTTGTGTTCTAAGCTCCACCATTTTGGCACTTTCCAACTTTTTTCTTCGCGTGCATTACGAGTATCATCATTACATTCGCCGTTCGCAGCGCAGCGTTAAGGGGGAGTCTGCTTTAGAACGTTGAAAATAAGGGTATAATTTTACGAATTGTTTTGGAGAAACTATACAGCGGATCATTATAAAACTTTGATGCATTTATTAGTACGTGTTTAAAGATAAAAAATTATTTTTTATTTGAATATATCGCTTGTAGAGTCGTCCTGGAGAAATCTTAGTGCAGCCGGCATTGTAAATTGGTGAGCATTCTCCCGCCTCCAAATTTCATCCAAACTGAAAAATTGAAATATTTTCTCGTTATTTATGAATTCCCATCGTCGATGAACCTTTAATATTCATAAAAACATTAAGTTAAACAATTATTTTTGCATGAAAAAGTTCAAAACCTTTGCCTAAAAATCGTACTTTTGTGTTCTAAGCTCCACCATTTTGGCACTTTCCAACTTTTTTCTTCGCGTGCATTACGAGTATCATCATTACATTCGCCGTTCGCAGGCAGCGTTACGGGGGAGTCTGCTTTAGAACGTTGAAAATAAGGTATAATTTTACGAATTGTTTTGGGAGAAAACTATACAGCGGATCATTATAAAAACTTTGATGCATTATTAGTACGTGTTTAAAGATAAAAAAATTATTTTTTGATTTGAATATATCGCTTGTAGAGGTCGTCCTGGAGAAATCTTAGTGCAGCCGGCATTGTAAATTGGTGAGCATTCTCCCGCCTCCAAATTTCATCCAAACTGAAAAATTGAAATATTTTCTCGTTATTTATGAATTCCCATCGTCGATGAACCTTTAATATTCATAAAAACATTAAGTTAAACAATTATTTTTGCATGAAAAAAGTTCAAAACCTTTGCCTAAAAATCGTACTTTTGTGTTCTAAGCTCCACCATTTTTGGCACTTTCCAACTTTTTCTTCGCGTTGCATTACGAGTATCATCATTACATTCGCCGTTCGCAGCGCAGCCGTTAGGGGGGAGTCTGCTTTAGAACGTTGAAAATAAGGTATAATTTTACGAATTGTTTTGGAGAAACTATACAGCGGATCATTATAAAACTTTGATGCATTTATTAGTACGTGTTTAAAGATAAAAAAATTATTTTTGATTTGAAATATATCGCTTGTAGAGGTCGTCCTGGAGAAATCTTAGTGCAGCCGGCATTGTAAATTGGTGAGCATTCTCCCGCCTCAAATTTCATCCAAACTGAAAAATTGAAATATTTTCTCGTATTTATGAATTCCCATCGCGATGAACCTTTAATATTCTAAAACATTAAGTTAAACAATTATTTTTGCATGAAAAAGTTCAAAACCTTTGCCAAAAATCGTACTTTTGTTCTAACATCCACCATTTTGGCACTTTTCAACTTTTATCTCTTCTCTACTTTGGTTCATCGCACGAATGGAATATCACTAAATACAGGAACATATTCAATTTTCAGTTTAGACGAAATTCGGAGCGAGGAGAATCGCTCACCATTTTGCAATGCCGGCGACGCGGCTGCACTACGATTTCTCTTGGACGACCTCTGACAGCGATCACATTCAAATCAAAAATATTTTATTTATTTAAACAGTTACAAACATGCATCCAAGTTTTATATGACCTCGCGTGTATAGTTTCTCCACAAAAACATTCGTAAAATATACGCCTTATTTTCAGCGTTACAAGCCGGCTCCCCTTAAGCATCTTCTGAAGAAAGCAGATCTTTTGATCATAATCCATACTCTTTTTCCTTTCGTTTTCATTTATTATTCTCCTTTCTTTATTTTCCTGGCTTATATTCATATTTATCATCACCTATATTTAATTTAATTTTTCTCAGTTGATTTTCTATCTATTTAGTTCGTTTTTTCTTATTTTATATCGTTTTTTATCTGTTTTTTTTATTCTTAATATTTTTAACTATTTTTAATATCTAATTTCTCCGTATCGTTTTTCTTCTATAATTTCATACTTTTATATCTGTAAACGTCTAATATTTTTTTTATTCTTCCGAATTGCATTTTTTGATTCGTGAAAGCTCGTTATTTCTCATTTTTAATGTTATTTTAATCTTTGTTTTTTTCTGTTCGTATCTTTTATCTTAATATATATTTTGTGTACTTGTGCATCGTCGGAGAATGGTGCAATCGCAAAAGGTGTTGGTTCACCATGATACACGCCTAGACCACGTACAAGTATGGTCACTCGTGAAAAATTGTCGCAACTTGTGGGTGTTACGATGTGTTACGCACATCCCAGCCAACTATTCGCGCATGACCTGCAACCATCAGATTACATTGGTTTTGTTCTTTGCGAAACGCTTGAATGTGTAAAACCTTTGACTGCTGATGAGGTATGAAAATCGTTTTGTTGGAGATTTGTTTTTGCTGAAAAATGATAAGAACTTTTTTGAGCCGGATCATGAAGTTGCCTGAACAATGCGCAAAAGATAATCAGACACAAATGGACAATACATATTGTTTAAATAAGTTTTTTTGTTTCCCATGAAAATTCGCTTTTATGGGTTGGCCAAAAAGTAATTGCGTTTTTTTCCAATAGATGGACATACATGTCTTGAAATGTAACTAACTTCATTCTAAACCGCAAATTCATTATGTAGGTAAACAACTCACAGTTCAAGCTGTTTTAGAAAAGAAATACACGATTTCGTTAACGATTGTTTGTTTGCCGTCGATTTCAAAATGGAAAATTAAAAAGAACATTTTCCTCATATTTTGTTTTATTACTGCCGAAAAGGGAAAAACGCTGTGCAAGCTCATAAAAAGTTATGTCATGTATATGGCGAAGATGCTTTAAAACTCGGCAGTGTCAAATTGGTTTACTAAATTTCGATCTGCAGATTTTAATGTGAAAGATGCACCACGCTCAGGAAGGCCAATCGAAATTGATGATGGCAAAATAAAGGCACTGATCGATTCCAATCGGCGTTTAACGACACGAGAGATTGCTGAGAATCTTAACATATCGAAATCGAGTGTTGAAAACCATTTAAAACGACTTGGATACATTAGTAAGCTCGATATTTGGGTAGCACATGAGCTCAAAGAAATTCATCTCACTGAGCGTATTGCCATCTGCGATTCTCTTTTGAAACTGAGGAAATGATGCATTTTTGAAACGTATGATAACAGGCGACGAAAAATCGATCGTCTACAACAACGTCAAACGAAAAAGATCGTGATGAACCTGCTGAAAGCACTTGAAAAGCAGATATTCACCAAAGAAAGATTATGCTGTCAGTCTGGTGGGACTCTAAAGGTATTGTGTATTTTGAGCTGCTTGCAAGGAACCAAACCATTAATTCAGACGTATACTGTCGTCAACTGGATAAATTAAACGATGCCATCAAACAGAAACGTCGAGAACTGGCGAATCGCAAAGGTGTTGCGTTTTACCATGATAACGCTAGACCACGTACAAGTTTGGTCACTCGTGAAAAATTGTTGCGGCTTGGATGGGATGTGTTACCACATCCACCATATTCGCCAGACCTGGCACCATCAGATTACCATTCGTTTCGTTCTTTGCAAAACGCCTTGAATGGTAAAACCTTGACTGCTGATGAGGATATCAAATCGTGGTTGGAATTGTTTTTTGCTGAAAAAGATAAGAACTTTTTTGAGCGCGGAATCATGAAGTTGCCTGAAAAATGGCAAAAGATAATCAAACAAAATGGACAATATATTGCTTAATAAAGTTTTTATTTCCCATGAAAAATTCGCCTTTTATTTATATAAAAAAAACGCAATTACTTTTTGGCCAACCCAATATATGGCGAAGATGCTTCAAAACTGCGGCAGTGTCAAAATTGGGTCACTAAATTTCAATCTGCAGATTTTAATGTGAAAGATGCACCACGCTCAGGAAGGCCAATCGAAATTGATGATGACAAAATAAAGGCACTGATCGATTCCAATCGGCGTTTAACGACACGAGAGATTGCTGAGAATCTTAACATATCGAAATCGAGTGTTGAAAACCATTTAAAACGACTTGGATACATTAGTAAGCTCGATATTTGGGTAGCACATGAGCTCAAAGAAATTCATCTCACTGAGCGTATTGCCATCTGCGATTCTCTTTTGAAACGTGAGGAAAATGATGCATTTTTGAAACGTATGATAACAGGCGACGAAAAATCGATCGTCTACAACAACGTCAAACGAAAAAGATCGTGATGAACCTGTTGAAAGCACTTGAAAAGCAGATATTCACCAAAGAAAGATTATGCTGTCAGTCTGGTGGGACTCTAAAGGTATTCTGTATTTTGAGCTGCTTGCAAGGAATCAAACCATTAATTCAGACGTATACTGTCGTCAACTGGATAAATTAAACGATGCCATCAAACAGAAACGTCGAGAATTGGTGAATCGCCAAAGGTGTTGCGTTTCACCATGATAACGCTAGACCACGTACAAGTTTGGTCACTCGTGAAAAATTGTTGCAACTTGGATAGGATGTGTTACCACATCCACCATATTCGCCAGACCTGGCACCATCAGATTACCATTGGTTTCGTTCTTTGCAAAACGCCTTGAATGGTAAAACCTTGACTGCTGATGAGGATATCAAATCGTTGTTGGAATTGTGTTTTGCTGAAAAGATAAGAACTTTTTTCAGCGCGGAATCATGAAGTTGCCTGAAAAATGGCAAAAGATAATCAAACAAAATGGACAATATATTGTTTAATAAAGTTTTTGTTTCCCATGAAAAATTCGCCTTTTATTTATATAAAAAAAACGCAATTACTTTTTGGCCAACCCAATATATGGCGAAGATGCTTCAAAACTGCGGCAGTGTCAAAATTGGGTCACTAAATTTCAATCTGCAGATTTAATGTGAAAGATGCACCACGCTCAGGAAGGCCAATCGAAATTGATGATGACAAAATAAAGGCACTGATCGATTCCAATCGGCGTTTAACGACACGAGAGATTGCCGAGAATCGTAACATATCGAAATCGAGTGTTGAAAACCATTTAAAACGACTTGGATACATTAGTAAGCTCGATATTTGGGTACCACGTGAGCTCAAAGAAATTCATCTCACTAAGCGTATTGACATCTGCGATTCTCTTTTGAAACGTGAGGAAAATGATGCATTTTTGAAACGTATGATAACAGGCGACGAAAAATCGATCGTCTACAACAACGTCAAACGAAAAAGATCGTGATGAACCTGCTGAAAGCACTTGAAAAGCAGATATTCACCAAAGAAAGATTATGCTGTCAGTCTGGTGGGACTCTAAAGGTATTGTGTATTTTGAGCTGCTTGCAAGGAATCAAACCCTTAATTCAGACGTATACTGTCGTCAACTGGATAAATTAAGTGATGCCATCAAACAGAAACGTCGAGAATTGGTGAATCGCAAAGGTGTTGCGTTTCACCATGATAACGCTAGACCACGTACAAGTTTGGTCACTCGTGAAAAATTGTTGCAGCTTGGATGGGATGTGTTACCACATCCACCATATTCGCCAGACCTGGCACCATCAGATTACCATTGGTTTTGTTCTTTGCAAAACGCCTTGAATGGTAAAACCTTGACTGCTGATGAGGATATCAAATCGTGGTTGGAATTGTTTTTTGCTGAAAAAGATAAGAACTTTTTGAGCGCGGAATCATGAAGTTGCCCGAAAAATGGCAAAAGATAATCAAACAAAATGGACAATATATTGTTTAATAAAGTTTTTGTTTCCCATGAAAAATTCGCCTTTTATTTATATAAAAAAACGCAATTACTTTTTGGCCAACCCAATATATACTCGAGCTTTGACGAACCAATAGTGAAAATGCCGATATGCACGAAGGAAAATACCAATTTGTAACCGGACTTTGCGTGAAACGCTGTTTTAGATACGTAGATACTAAAATTTATTCTTTTACTTGAATCAATAAACATTTTCATTTCTCAGTTATTTCTTAATGGAATACTTGATGATTTTACTGAGGAAAATTGAAAACGAGGATCGCAAAACCTTGCAACATTCCGCGTTTCTTATTGTGCTATTTGGTGCGCGAACAAATGGGATTGCTCCTTCAGCAACACGAGAACGCGCAACATAAAGTCGTTCATAGTTGCAGTTTATGTGACACGTTTAACTGCAGGATCTTGCAAGGGCTTATTATTTTATGTGTATCTTGCAACATTCGATCTTAAAATTAGAGACGTAATTTCTCTTGAAAAGATTTCGCTTCCGAGAGAAGTGCAGACTGAAAATAGAAAGTTTCAAAAACTTTCCAACATATAAGATACATCTTGAAAAGCAGCATACGTTTAAAGACTGTTTACAATAATAATCTGAAGCATATAATTATTGAAAACAATACTCGTGCACTCGGATATCACCAGAGAATTTCTCGAACGACATTTAACTGCTAATTATTCTAATTCCATAAATCGATAAACGTCAGGAAGGCAAGGATTACTAAGCCCATGTCATAGAGTGCATAAGCCCTCTCTATAAATCCTGCAGTTTCGTGTATCGATTGCACTAATCGTATCGAGGAACACCGGCAGCGTATTAAATTTTAATGATCACAATTATACGTTTCATTAAAAATTCCGGATAAAAAGCAGCCGCACGAGGCATGTCCGAATGCTTCTATTTCTCGAATATTTAAAACAAAAGAATCCATAAACGGATAAACGTAAGTAATATCAATCCGCTAGGTAATTCTAAAGTAATCATAAAATAAAGCATTAGCGTTATCTCAGACCTCGCGATGCAAATACGGCGCAATGGATTTAAATCGTTTTTCATTCCGTAAATGCTTATACTACTCGCACATCGCTAACCCCGAGTTTAGATCCTAAGCCATGGGTGGATGCGCGTCTTTCATGTAAAGCGTGTGTAATCTGGATCTCTGGCGAGGCGAGATTCGTGATGTACACTGTTTGTCCGTAGCGTATTTCCCCCGAGGAGATAAACTCTGCTTCAGTTGCCAAGGCGAAGTTGGAAAAATGTCTAATTGCCGACGTGTGTTTGCAATTTAGAAATCGCGCAACATCACGTAAGAGGGAAACGCGGATTCGGACTCCCTGATTTCGATCCGCCGGCTCAAAAGTTAGGCAGACCAGATCCCTGGCCTGATCTCCGCCGGATTAAAATGCAACTCAAAGCGATTTGGCGAGGTAATTGCAACCGACTCGTTAGCATCGCTCCGTCAATGCGAGGCCTCACGCACCAACCCCTTTTAGCCGAGCGACGGGGTGGAATGCACCGAAATTAGAGAACCGCACGCCCGTCCACAGGCAGTAGTAGCGCATAGTTGCGGATCCGTCCGAACACACCGTGCTCAAATCAAATTACAAATGCCGTAACAGTACGACGACGACGAACGGCAAAGATTGTCTGTCTTCGCCGCTGTCTAAATCGCGATGCACGCGATGTCGCACTTATCTTTCATCTGTCCGGAAAGTAAGTCAATGCAAATTTCCGTGCCGCTTCAGTTCCCCGAACTTTGATCAGGAAACTAACTTTTTAAATGGAATCTCGGGAAACGCGTTGTCCGACGTGTATAAACTTGCTACTTTGTGAATATAAATATACATTGTATATTATCTGATGTCTTTTATCCGTATTTACTTAATTTATTCGAGAGAATTTACACCCACAGAAAAGATTTCTGGACTTAATGCTATTACTCTTTAATCTATCATAAAATAAGATCGCTATAGCGACAATCATATTTATTATTGAAAAGAAGCATATTTTAATCTTGAACAGAAAATTCGAAACTCTAGATTAAAATAATCTTGGTGCTATCTCATTAATTTTCTCAGAAGGATTTAGATACAAATTTGTAGCAAGTTCACAATATTCTTGATTTAAGAATATTGTGAGATCTAAAAGACATCTTATTCTATTCTTCTAAGAGAATTTGTAGAATCTGCACAAAACGGCCAATATTTATGTGTTGCAATCGAAAATCAGGAAAGTGTTTCTGTTATTTACAATAAATACTCTACAAGAAATATTAAAAGGTATGGAAATGTCTTATCTCGAATCTTATTTCTCAAGTAAGTATATTGTACATACTTACTTACATTTCCATATCTTTTAATATTTCTTGTAGAGTATTGCACTTATTCATTGTAAATAACAGAAACATTTTCCCGATTTTCGATTGCAACGCATAAATATTGACCGTTTTATCCGAACAAAGGACGCAGAAGCGCCGAGTCGACGAGCGACTGCGAGAAAATGATGCGTCGACATCGACAAAGCCTACTATAAAGTGGCGCTAATATCAAATTATTCTACACACAAGAATATATAAGCATAAATGTGTACATGTACTCTTGTCTGAAGACAGTAAGACAATCTTATTTACTTCGAGAGGGAAGAATAGAAATTACTGATTTAAATTAAAAATTGTTTTATTTTCATATTTTTTGTACTTGTAATACGATTAAATTAGTCAAGAATATTTTTCGTCTTGTTATCAGAAATCCTTTCTGAGGGTGTACTTTCGGGCCGCGAAAAAAAAATCCCTTTTTTCGCAAAGGGATTCGATATTTAATAATTTTCGAGAGAAAATCGTAAAAACAAGGAAATTTTTGATGATCGTATTTTATACATCTAAAACGAAAATGTGCAAGAAAATGAAAACACTTGCACACACCTAATACATGGAAGAGAAAGTATGTATAATAAGTAACAGCGCTCTTTTTCATCATCAGGATTTCCAGCGGATGGAACCAATGATGCTGCACCCACAGAAAAGATTTCTGGACTTAATGCTATTACTCTTTAATCTATCATAAATTAAGATCGCTATAACGACAATCATATTTATTATTGAAAAGAAGCATATTTTAATCTCGAATAGAAAATTCGAAAATCTAGATTCAAATAATCTTGATGCTATCTCATTAATTTTCTCAGAAGGATTTAGATACAAATTTGTAGCAAGTTCACAATATTCTTGATTTAAGAATATTGTGAGATCTAAAAGACATCTTATTCTATTCTTCTAAGAGAATTTGTAGAATCTGCACAAAACGGCCAATATTTATGTGTTGCAATCGAAAATCAGGAAAGTGTTTCTGTTATTTACAATAAATACTCTACAAGAAATATTAAAAGGTATGGAAATGTCTTATCTCGAATCTTATTTCTCAAGTAAGTATATTGTACATACTTACTTACATTTCCATATCTTTTAATATTTCTTGTAGAGTATTGCACTTATTCATTGTAAATAACAGAAACATTTTCCCGATTTTCGATTGCAACGCATAAATATTGACCGTTTTATCCGAACAAAGGACGCAGAAGCGCCGAGTCGACGAGCGACTGCGAGAAAATGATGCGTCGACATCGACAAAGCCTACTATAAAGTGGCGCTAATATCAAATTATTCTACACACAAGAATATATAAGCATAAATGTGTACATGTTACTCTTGTCTCAAGACAGTAAGACAATCTTATTTAATTCGAGAGAGAAGAATAGAAATTACTGATTTAAATAAAAAATTGTTTTATTTTCATATTTTTTATACTTGTAATACGATTAAATTAGTCAAGAATATTTTTCGTCTTGTTATCAGAAATCCTTTCTGAGGGTGTACTTTCGGGCCGCGAAAAAAAAATCCCTTTTTTCGCAAAGGGATTCGATATTTAATAATTTTCGAGAGAAAATCGTAAAAACAAGGAAATTTTTCATGATCGTATTTTATACATCTAAACGAAAATGTGCAAGAAAATGAAAACACTTGCACACACCTAATACATGGAAGAGAAAGTATGTACAATAAGTAACAGCGCTCTTTTTCATCATCAGGATTTCCAGCGGATGGAACCAATGATGCTGCACCCACAGACAAGATTTCTGGACTTAATGCTATTACTCTTTAATCTATCATAAAATAAGATCGCTATAGCGACAATCATATTTATTATTGAAAAGAAGCATATTTTAATCTTGAACAGAAAATTCGAAAATCTAGATTCAAATAATCTTGGTGCTATCTCATTAATTTTCTCAGAAGGATTTAGATACCAATTTGTAGCAAGTTCACAATATTCTTGATTTAAGAATATTGTGAGATCTAAAAGACATCTTATTCTATTCTTCTAAGAGAATTTGTAGAATCTGCACAAAACGGCCAATATTTATGTGTTGCAATCGAAAATCAGGAAAGTGTTTCTGTTATTTACAATAAATACTCTACAAGAAATATTAAAAGGTATGGAAATGTCTTATCTCGAATCTTATTTCTCAAGTAAGTATATTGTACATACTTACTTACATTTCCATATCTTTTAATATTTCTTGTAGAGTATTGCACTTATTCATTGTAAATAACAGAAACACTTTCCCGATTTTCGATTGCAACACATAAATATTGGCCGTTTTATCCGAACAAAGGACGCAGAAGCGCTGAGTCGACGAGCGACTGCGAGAAAATGATGCGTCGACATCGACAAAGCCTACTATAAAGTGGCGCTAATATCAAATTATTCTACACACAAGAATATATAAGCATAAATGTGTACATGTTACTCTTGTCTGAAGACAGTAAGACAATCTTATTCAATTCGAGAGAGAAGAATAGAAATTACTGATTTAAATAAAAAATTGTTTTATTTTCATATTTTTTATACTTGTAATACGATTAAATTAGTGAAGAATATTTTTCGTCTTGTTATCAGAAATCCTTTCTGAGGGTGTACTTTCGGGCCGCGAAAAAAAAATCCCTTTTTTCGCAAAGGGATTCGATATTTAATAATTTTCGAGAGAAAATCGTAAAAACAAGGAAATTTTTGATGATCGTATTTTATACATCTAAAACGAAAATGTGCAAGAAAATGAAAACACTTGCACACACCTAATACATGGAAGAGAAAGTATGTATAATAAGTAACAGCGCTCTTTTTCATCATCAGGATTTCCAGCGGATGGAACCAATGATGCTGCACCCACAGAAAAGATTTCTGGACTTAATGCTATTACTCTTTAATCTATCATAAATTAAGATCGCTATAACGACAATCATATTTATTATTGAAAAGAAGCATATTTTAATCTCGAATAGAAAATTCGAAAATCTAGATTCAAATAATCTTGTGCTATCTCATTAATTTTCTCAGAAGGATTTAGATACAAATTTTAGCAAGTTCACAATATTCTTGATTTAAGAATATTGTGAGATCTAAAAGACATCTTATTCTATTCTTCTAAGAGAATTTGTAGAATCTGCACAAAACGGCCAATATTTATGTGTTGCAATCGAAAATCAGGAAAGTGTTTCTGTTATTTACAATAAATACTCTACAAGAAATATTAAAAGGTATGGAAATGTCTTATCTCGAATCTTATTTCTCAAGTAAGTATATTGTACATACTTACTTACATTTCCATATCTTTTAATATTTCTTGTAGAGTATTGCACTTATTCATTGTAAATAACAGAAACATTTTCCCGATTTTCGATTGCAACGCATAAATATTGACCGTTTTATCCGAACAAAGGACGCAGAAGCGCCGAGTCGACGAGCGACTGCGAGAAAATGATGCGTCGACATCGACAAAGCCTACTATAAAGTGGCGCTAATATCAAATTATTCTACACACAAGAATATATAAGCATAAATGTGTACATGTTACTCTTGTCTCAAGACAGTAAGACAATCTTATTTAATTCGAGAGAGAAGAATAGAAATTACTGATTTAAATAAAAAATTGTTTTATTTTCATATTTTTTATACTTGTAATACGATTAAATTAGTCAAGAATATTTTTCGTCTTGTTATCAGAAATCCTTTCTGAGGGTGTACTTTCGGGCCGCGAAAAAAAAATCCCTTTTTTCGCAAAGGGATTCGATATTTAATAATTTTCGAGAGAAAATCGTAAAAACAAGGAAATTTTTCATGATCGTATTTTATACATCTAAAACGAAAATGTGCAAGAAAATGAAAACACTTGCACACACCTAATACATGGAAGAGAAAGTATGTACAATAAGTAACAGCGCTCTTTTTCATCATCAGGATTTCCAGCGGATGGAACCAATGATGCTGCACCCACAGACAAGATTTCTGGACTTAATGCTATTACTCTTTAATCTATCATAAAATAAGATCGCTATAGCGACAATCATATTTATTATTGAAAAGAAGCATATTTTAATCTTGAACAGAAAATTCGAAAATCTAGATTCAAATAATCTTGGTGCTATCTCATTAATTTTCTCAGAAGGATTTAGATACCAATTTGTAGCAAGTTCAAATATTCTTGATTTAAGAATATTGTGAGATCTAAAAGACATCTTATTCTATTCTTCTAAGAGAATTTGTAGAATCTGCACAAAACGGCCAATATTTATGTGTTGCAATCGAAAATCAGGAAAGTGTTTCTGTTATTTACAATAAATACTCTACAAGAAATATTAAAAGGTATGGAAATGTCTTATCTCGAATCTTATTTCTCAAGTAAGTATATTGTACATACTTACTTACATTTCCATATCTTTTAATATTTCTTGTAGAGTATTGCACTTATTCATTGTAAATAACAGAAACACTTTCCCGATTTTCGATTGCAACACATAAATATTGGCCGTTTTATCCGAACAAAGGACGCAGAAGCGCTGAGTCGACGAGCGACTGCGAGAAAATGATGCGTCGACATCGACAAAGCCTACTATAAAGTGGCGCTAATATCAAATTATTCTACACACAAGAATATATAAGCATAAATGTGTACATGTACTCTTGTCTGAAGACAGTAAGACAATCTTATTCAATTCGAGAGAGAAGAATAGAAATTACTGATTTAAATAAAAAATTGTTTTATTTTCATATTTTTTATACTTGTAATACGATTAAATTAGTGAAGAATATTTTTCGTCTTGTTATCAGAAATCCTTTCTGAGGGTGTACTTTCGAGACGCGAAAAAAAATCCCTTTTTTCGCAAAGGGATTCGATATTTAATAATTTTCGAGAGAAAATCGTAAAAACAAGGAAATTTTTCATGATCGTATTTTATACATCTAAAACGAAAATGTGCAAGAAAATGAAAACACTTGCACACACCTAATACATGGAAGAGAAAGTATGTATAATAAGTAACAGCGCTCTTTTTCATCATCAGGATTTCCAGCGGATGGAACCAATGATGCTGCACCCACAGACAAGATTTCTGGACTTAATGCTATTACTCTTTAATCTATCATAAATTAAGATCGCTATAACGACAATCATATTTATTATTGAAAAGAAGCATATTGTAATCTCGAATAGAAAATTCGAAAATCTAGATTCAAATAATCTTGGTGCTATCTCATTAATTTTCTCAGAAGGATTTAGATACAAATTTCTAGCAAGTTCAAAATATTCTTGATTTAAGAATATTGTGAGATCTAAAAGACATCTTATTCTATCTTCTAAGAGAATTTGTAGAATCTGCACAAAACGGCCAATATTTATGTGTTGCAATCGAAAATCAGGAAAGTGTTTCTGTTATTTACAATAAATACTCTACAAGAAATATTAAAAGGTATGGAAATATCTTATCTCGAATCTTATTTCTCAAGTAAGTATATTGTACATACTTACTTACATTTCCATATCTTTTAATATTTCTTGTAGAGTATTGCACTTATTCATTGTAAATAACAGAAACATTTTCCCGATTTTCGATTGCAACGCATAAATATTGACCGTTTTATCCGAACAAAGGACGCAGAAGCGCCGAGTCGACGAGCGACTGCGAGAAAATGATGCGTCGACATCGACAAAGCCTACTATAAAGTGGCGCTAATATCAAATTATTCTACACACAAGAATATATAAGCATAAATGTGTACATGTACTCTTGTCTCAAGACAGTAAGACAATCTTATTTAATTCGAGAGAGAAGAATAGAAATTACTGATTTAAATTAAAAATTGTTTTATTTTCATATTTTTTGTACTTGTAATACGATTAAATTAGTCAAGAATATTTTTCGTCTTGTTATCAGAAATCCTTTCTGAGGGTGTACTTTCGGGCCGCGAAAAAAAAATCCCTTTTTTCGCAAAGGGATTCGATATTTAATAATTTTCGAGAGAAAATCGTAAAAACAAGGAAATTTTTGATGATCGTATTTTATACATCTAAAACGAAAATGTGCAAGAAAATGAAAACACTTGCACACACCTAATACATGGAAGAGAAAGTATGTACAATAAGTAACAGCGCTCTTTTTCATCTTTAGGATTTCCAGCGGATGGAACCAATGATGCTGCACCCACAGACAAGATTTCTGGACTTAATGCTATTACTCTTTAATCTATCATAAAATAACATCGCTATAGCGACAATCATATTTATTATTGAAAAGAAGCATATTTTAATCTCGAATAGAAAATTCGAAAATCTAGATTCAAATAATCTTCGTGCTATCTCATTAATTTTCTCAGAAGGATTTAGATACAAATTTCTAGCAAGTTCAAAATATTCTCAAGTAAGTATATTGTATATACTTACTTACATTTCCATATCTTTTAATATTTCTTGTAGAGTATTGCACTTATTCATTGTAAATCTTTCCCGATTTTCGATTGCAACACATAAATATTGGCCGTTTTATCCGAATAAAGGACGCAGAAGCGCCGAGTCGACGAGCGACTGTGAGAAAATGATGCGTCGACATCGACAAAGCCTACTATAAAGTGGCGCTAATATCAAATTATTCTACACACAAGAATATATAAGCATAAATTTGTACATGTACTCTTGTCTCAAGACAGTAAGACAATCTTATTTAATTCGAGAGAGAAGAATACAAATTACTGATCTAAATAAAAAATAGTTTTATTTTCATATTTTTTACACTTGTAATACGATTAAATTAGTCAAGAATATTTTTCGTCTTGTTATCAGAAATCCTTTCTGAGGGTGTATCAGTAAAAGAATGTATTCATGCTCCTTGATGATAATACGTATAAATGTATTTCATTACTAATAACGCAAGATCTCAACAGATCATCGAAATGATCAAGTAAGCATGGATGTAATAAATCCAATTAGTAGCCAATTACTGCCGCTAACGCGATATCTCTCTGGGTGTTCCAGGATCTGGCAATGATTAATGCGACGAAGAGGTGATGTGGCGAAATTTTGGTTGGACGGCCATCCTGGCCACATGGACGATCTTGCTGATCTTGAATAGCGGCTTGGCTGGTGAACGGGCTTCCAATAATCCGCGGGTCAACAATGAACACACTTCCCGTGAAGCTGATCGAGGCGCAAAATTTCACGCTCCCGATAGATGGATCACCGATGATTTTACGTTGCGATACGCGAGAGGAAATCGCAAATCGAGTGATCGCGCGCCGATGCGTAACGCGAAAGCGGTTTCCCTGGAATTCAAAAATACGGAAAATCGCGATTCACGAGTCGGCGGCCACGAAAAGAGCGTCGCGACGTCGGGCGCAATGACATACAGCGACGACAGAAACGCTGTTCGACTAAGTGCAGAGAGAATCACCACGGAAAACGCGCGATTGTCGAAGATGATCCACGCGGAACAGTCGAGGGGTGCGGAAGATTATCGCGAGCTCGTGTCGAGATCGCATCAGGAAGACGCAAAGAAAAGACGCGACATCCGGAACACGCTCGACGAAAGAAGCAGAAACAAACGGAAGCAGCACCGAGACGGGCGAATCTTTGGCAGAGAAAACGGAACGATCGCGTTTGCGAAGCGCTCGCACGTCGGACGGGACAGTTCCACGCGGAAGTTTGAAAATTCCGGTGTCCGGAAGTTCGCAACTACGGTGGCCACCAAATCCGAGCGTGCCGAGAACGAGAGACGTGTGCGTAATGGAAGCAGGGACAACGCTCGGCGAAGTCCGGAACTCATGGAAAACGGCGCGAATAAATTGATTCAGGTTCAGGGTAACGATCACGGATCACGGACTTCGTCGACTAGTCTGCCAAACTGCTCGACTTCGAAAGAAACTCGGAGCAACGGTGCAGTCACCGTCGCGGATGCCGTGGCGAACGGCAGGGTCGCGGTGAACACACCGCGCGAGCGTTTCGTGGCTGTCGGCCGGACTGCGTTAATCCGCACTTCCGGGATCTCGGGCGAGAACGGCGGAAACGCGGACGACGGAGAAAATACTCTCCGTCTGCCGAAGGACGAGCGGTCAGAATTCCATAAAGCGAAGGAGTTTCCGGCGGACGAAACGTATAAACGCGACGATGCGGCGTGTTCAAAGGCAGGATTTAAAGCGAACGCGATGACGCGCGTGGACGAGGGGGGAAACGAGGACGTCGAGGACCCATTCGCTTTTCGTGCGGTGAAACCGCTCGATGACCACCTCGCCGGAAACGGAGTCAGCTTTACGCAGCGTCCTCTCGCGCGCGAGAAAAGAAGCGCTTTGAGGAGGACGACGAGCGATACGACCGGTCCGCAACACCGATATCGCTCTTTCACAAGTAACATCGGCACGGAGATAGGCGGGGGTGCGGGGGTGACTCCTGGCAGAGTTCGAGGGAGAAAAGGACGACGACGGGAAAAGAAGAGCATCGTCGGAGCAAGGGACGCGACTCGCGATCCGCTCGGGGGTGAGCGTGATCCATGGTCGATTAGCTCGTTCGCCGAGAGTATCGACGAGTCGAAACCTAGCCAGCCAACATCGGCGCGTATTCCAGTCACGCCAGCCGAAAATCCGACGCACGTACAACACGTCAGGTCCCGTGCGGATCGCGAGCATCCACGAACGACCAACCCCGGTGCCGGAATACGCGGCGCGCCTCGAATCGGTCTGCGGAATGTTTCCTCGTCGGCGACTGCGAAACTCGAGGGCCAGCTGCCCTTCGAGAGCGAGCGAGCGAGGCACTCGCGGAAATCTGCCGCAATCGATCTCAGGACGTGGCTGTGGTGCACCGCTGAGCTGGCCGACGGACGATCGAGAGATCTCGGCGAGCATCGTCGCGGAACTTTCGCGCGGGGTGAATCCGCAACGAGCATCGCCGATGGCTCGAATTTGAGAAATGTCGGCGCAACGACCGATCGAAGCGGGGATCATCGCGCCGCAACGCGAGACAGCAAAATCCGCGAGTCGCGATGTCGACGACGCAAGCGTCGCGAAGTTCGGGATATCTCGGGGAGCTCGATGTCAATTGCGCTCAACAGCGAGACACAGGGTACACCTGATAAGGGGATGACGATATCCGCAGCATCCACGATCGCGAGTCAGTCCGTTTCGTCCACTCGAACGAGCAGCACGGATGAAATCTCCGTCAGCACGGGAGGATCTCTCGCAACTGTAGAAACACTGCCATCCTCGAGATATCGAGACTCTCGAGAAGAGTCCACCGATCACGAGCAATACGCGAATGCTCTAGATTCCGCCACCCCGCAGGTGCCGTTGACGGACACGCCGAAAATGTCGACTGCCAGCATGATGGAGGCGCCGGCGTTTCTCATTAAGACGCTTGATCGATCGACAACGATAACCGACAGCTTCGATATTGGACGAGGGATTCCCTCGACCTCGACGGATGCAGATATACTGGACATCACGAGCGAAACCATGCTCCATGTGTCGCCGATCGAGTCCATTGGCTCGCCAGGTGGACGCGAGATGTACCCAAGTGAGCGGTCGGTCTCGACCGTCGATCCGCTTCCTCGGGGGAACGCCGACAATCCCTTCGAAATGTCTTGGAGAATGTCGACGACTCGTCAGCGTCCTTGGATCAGTGGCCCGTAAAACACAGCGCGGTGGTGGAGGGTGATCTCGTGCTTGGTGGATTGATGATGGTGCACGAAAGGGAGGACACTGTCACTTGTGGACCCGTGATGCCGCAGGGCGGCATCCAGGCGCTCGAGGCCATGCTGTACACCCTGGACATACTCAATGATCGGGAGATCGTGCCGGGTGTCAAGATCGGGGCGCACATACTTGACGACTGCGACAAGGACACGTACGGGCTCGAGATGGCGGTGGATTTCATCAAGGGTACGTAACGAGGTGTTGCAGCGCGTTTAGAACGTTTAAACATGTCGTCGCGCGTTAAGGGGGGAGCCTGCTTTAGAACGCTGAAAATAAGGTATATTTTACGAATTGTTTTTGGAGAAACTATACAGC
The DNA here is from genome assembly GCF_003672135.1 of Ooceraea biroi. Lineage (NCBI taxonomy): Eukaryota > Metazoa > Arthropoda > Insecta > Hymenoptera > Formicidae > Ooceraea > Ooceraea biroi. The sequence goes on along the minus strand of NC_039518.1, from coordinate 7,744,994 downwards.
GGATCATTATAAAACTTTGATGCATTTATTAGTACATGTTTAAAGATAAAAAAATTATTTTTTCATTTGAATATATCGCCTGTAGAGGTCGTCCTGGAGGCATCTTAGTGCAGCCGGCATTGCAAATTGGTGAGCATTCTCCTGCCTCCGAATTTCGTCTAAACTGAAAAATTGAAATATGTTCTCGTTATTTATGAATTCCCATCGTCGATGAACCAAAGAGAGAAGAAAAAGTTGAAAAGTGCCAAAATGGTGGAGCTTAGAACACAAAAGTACGATTTTTAGGCAAAGTTTTTGAACTTTTTCATGCAAAAATAATTGTCTTAATGTTTTTATGAATATTAAAGGTTCATCGACGATGGGAATTCATAAATAACGAGAAAATATTTCAATTTTTCAGTTTGGATGAAATTTGGAGGCAGGAGAATGCTCACCAATTTACAATAAGATGCCTCCAGGACGACCTCTACAGGCGATATATTCAAATCAAAAAATAATTTTTTTTATCTTTAAACATGTACTAATAAATGCATCAAAGTTTTATAATGATCCGCTGTATAGTTTCTCCAAAAAAATTCGTAAAATTATACCTATTTTCAACGTTCTAAAGCAGGCTCCCCCTTAACGCGAACGTAGAACCCACGACGTTGGAATTATACAGGGTGAATCACCTAACTTGACGACCTTACATTTAGAACGCTGAAAATAAGGTATATTTTACGAATTGTTTTTGGAGAAACTATACAGCGGATCATTATAAAACTTTGATGCATTTATTAGTACATGTTTAAAGATAAAAAAATTATTTTTTCATTTGAATATATCGCCTGTAGAGGTCGTCCTGGAGATCTTAGTGCAGGCCGGCATTGCAAATTGGTGAGCATTCTCCTGCCTCCGAATTTCGTCTAAACTGAAAAATTGAAATATGTTCTCGTTATTTATGAATTCCCATCGTCGATGAACCAAAGAGAGAAGAACAAAGTTGAAAAGTGCCAAAATGGTGGAGCTTAGAACACAAAAGTACGATTTTTAGGCAAAGTTTTTGAACTTTTTCATGCAAAAATAATTGTTTGACTTAATGTTTTTATGAATATTAAAGGTTCATCGACGATGGGAATTCATAAATAACGAGAAAATATTTCAATTTTTCAGTTTGGATGAAATTTGGAGGCGGGAGAATGCTCACCAATTTGCAATGCCGGCTGCACTAAGATGCCTCCAGGACGACCTCTACAGGCGATATATTCAAATCAAAAAATAATTTTTTTTATCTTTAAACATGTACTAATAAATGCATCAAAGTTTTATAATGATCCGCTGTATAGTTTCTCCAAAAAAATTCGTAAAATTATACCTTATTTTCAACGTTCTAAAGCAGGCTCCCCCCTTAACGCGAACGTAGAACCCACGACGTTGGAATTATACAGGGTGAATCACCTAACTTGACGACCTTACATTTAGAACGCTGAAAATAAGGTATATTTTACGAATTGTTTTTGGAGAAACTATACAGCGGATCATTATAAAACTTTGATGCATTTATTAGTACATGTTTAAAGATAAAAAAATTATTTTTTCATTTGAATATATCGCCTGTAGAGGTCGTCCTGGAGGCATCTTAGTGCAGCCGGCATTGCAAATTGGTGAGCATTCTCCTGCCTCCGAATTTCGTCTAAACTGAAAAATTGAAATATGTTCTCGTTATTTATGAATTCCCATCGTCGATGAACCAAAGAGAGAAGAAAAAGTTGAAAAGTGCCAAAATGGTGGAGCTTAGAACACAAAAGTACGATTTTTAGGCAAAGTTTTTGAACTTTTTCATGCAAAAATAATTGTTTGACTTAATGTTTTTATGAATATTAAAGGTTCATCGACGATGGGAATTCATAAATAACGAGAAAATATTTCAATTTTTCAGTTTGGATGAAATTTGGAGGCAGGAGAATGCTCACCAATTTGCAATGCCGGCTGCACTAAGATGCCTCCAGGACGACCTCTACAGGCGATATATTCAAATCAAAAAAATAATTTTTTTTATCTTTAAACATGTACTAATAAATGCATCAAAGTTTTATAATGATCCGCTGTATAGTTTCTCCAAAAAAAATTCGTAAAATTATACCTTATTTTCAACGTTCTAAAGCAGGCTCCCCCCTTAAATGGCGCGATATCGCGCGATGTACGCAAGCTTCAGAAGACACTTTGCGACTTGTGTGCATTGAATTGCGACATGTGCCGGTGATCTTGATGATTTGCGATCCTGCTGTTGGTCCCTTGCATCGCGGTCCGATTGTTACGATTCTTAATGTGAGATGTAACTGTTATGTACTAAATTTTTCTTCTCGCGCTTAATATCGTTTTTCTATAGCAAATTTTTATTCTTGCGAGATATACAGGGTGGCCCACATAACTCTTAACAGCTGAATACTTCGGAAACTATTTGTCAAATCAAAAAGTTGTTCATGAGAAAGTTTTATGTATTCGAGGGGCCTTTCTAACTTCACAATTTCAAACGGGACCCCCCTATAAAATGTTAGATGGTTGGGTTCTACGGGTAAAAAAAAGTAAATTTTGTTGAAAACATTTTTCAGGGGGCAGGGGGCAGGGGGTAACTTCATATTTAAGTAGTTAGAAAGGCCCCTCGAATACATAAAACTTTCTCATGAACAACTTTTTGATTTGATAAATAGTTTCCGAAATATTCCAGCTGTTAAGAGTTATGTGGGCCACCCTGTATATATTATACGCTAGGGTGTCCCGGGTTTTTAACCGACAAAACCTGGCGGGAGCAATATTCTACTAGTGGAAATAAGGAAAAAAATTCTTATATCGAGTCTTTGCTTAGAAAGCTTTATTAAAAAGTTATAAACCAATATATTGAAAAGAAATTCGATAAGTAACAACGGATTTTTTCATCAAAAATAAAAATTATCTACGCAATGATTTAGTGCGCATTTCAAAATGTTGTCCTTGCACATCGATACAAACTAGACACGAGGTAGTAACAGAATTTGTTACAGTACGACATTCCTGAAATTTTGGGTTGCGTCTCAAGTAACTGAATTAGTAATTCGTTGCTTTAAATCTATCTGGTACTCTCCTGTTAGGAAATTCTACGTGATACTCACTTACGGCAGGCTCGTGCATTTTCCGTCACAGAATCCGTACACATGAAATGATATCGGTGTATTCCTCATTTTGAAAACACTTTTGGCATTCTGATAGTAAATTGCTGTTTGACAGGAACGATTGAAATCTAAAACAGCTACTTGTTGTGAAAGTAACAATCATACTAATTCGTTTCAAAACATAGTGAACATGAATACGTGTGAACAATCTTCGACCTTTCCAAAAATTCTGCACTATCGTTCCGTTGGTTACTTATCTCATATTTCTTTTCAATATTGGTTTATAACTTTTAATAAAGCATTTTCTAAGCCAAACTCGATAATAGAATTTTTTCTTATTTCCACTAGTAGGATATGGCTTCCCTGCAGTTTGTCGGTTAAAACCCGGGACACCCTGTATAATATATATATATACAGGGGTGGCCCATTTTAATTTATTACAGTCGATTTTTTTAAAAAAAACTAAAAGAGGATACGAAAAAATGTTTTCAGACAGATCATGTTCACGATTTCGAGGGGGAACATAAGACGATACCCATTGGTTTGAACCTTGAAAAGTCGTTTGAAGGTCACGCGACAGATCAACCTTCAATTTCTTAAATTGAAAACCCCAACTTTTTATTGCAGATTTCTTATTCTCCATCGAAAAGTAAGTAACTTTGTCTGAAACATTTTTCCGAAAAAAAGTCATCTTAAAATTGTTCCTTAAAATGATCTTCAAGATGGAGTTTTTGAGGACATTTTAAGGACATAAGATGACATTTTTCGGAAAAATGTTTCAGACAAAAAGTTACTTACTTTTTCGATGAGAATAAGAATCCGCATAAAAGTTGGGGTTTCAAATTTAAGAAAAAATTGAAGGTGATCTTCGCGTGCCTTCAAACGACTATTCAACGGTCAAACCAACCCATTGGTACCATAATTCATCTTATGTCCGCCTCGAAATCGTGACCATGTCTGTCTGAAAACATTTTTTCGTTCTCTTTAGTTTTTTTAAAAAATCGACTGTATAAATTTAAAATGGGCCACCCTGTAATATATAATATATATTCGTATATATCGTATAAGATTTCCATATTTTAAGTAAAAAACTAGATCCTAGAGCTCTCGATATTTTACTCTGGCGCGTGTGGAACGCAAACGCGGAACGAAAAACAAAAACAGGTTGAAGCAAAATCAAATGTGAATATCGAGCAACTCCTCAGGAGAATTTCCGTTAATAACATTGCTGCCAATTTCGTTGAAAGCAGGGGTAACGATGCGGGCCTATATAGAAATACGGTGGATTTTGCCTCGCGCAAAGGCGATAAACGAAGTAAGTCAATACAACTTCATTCCACCAGAAATTATGCCGCGGCGGTTTCACTAGCGCAATTTCCTGGCTGGAAATTCCTCCGGAGATACTATATAGGCCCGCATCGTTACCCTGCTTTCACGAATGGCAGCAATGTATCGGAAATTCTCCTGGAGGAGTTGCTCGATATTCACATTTGATTTTGTTCACCTGTTTTGCTTTTTTGGTTCCGCGTTTGGTTCCACACCGCGCAGAGTAAAATATCGAGAGCTCTAGGATCTAGTTTTACTTTAAAATATGGAAATCTATACGATATATACGATATATATATATATACAGGGTGGCCCATTTTAATTTATACAGTCGATTTTTTAAAAAACTAAAAGAGATACGAAAAAATGTTTCAGACAGACATGTCACGATTTCGAGGGGGACATAAGATGATATGGTACCAATGGTGGTTTGACCTTGAATAGTCGTTTGAAGGTCACGCGAAGATCACCTTCAATTTCTTAAATTGAAACCCCAACTTTTTATTGCGGATTCTTATTCTCCATCGAAAAGTAAGTAACTTTTGTCTGAAACATTTTTCCGAAAAATGTCATCTTATGTCCTTAAAATGTCCTCAAAACTCATCTTGAAGATCATTTTAAGGACATAAGATGACATTTTTCGGAAAAATGTTTCACACAAAAGTTACTTACTTTTCGATGGAGAATAAGAATCTGCAATAAAAAGTTGGGGTTTCAATTTAAGAAATTGAAGGTGATCTTCGCGTGACCTTCAAACGACTATTCAAGGTCAAACCAATGGTATCGTCTTATGTCCCCCTCGAAATCGTGACATGTCTGTCTGAAACATTTTTTCGTATCTCTTTTAGTTTTTTAAAAAATCGACTGTATAAATTAAAATGGGCCACCCTGTATATATATATATATACAGGGTGTCCCGGGTTTTAACCGACAAACTGCGGGAGCATATCCTACTAGTGGAAATAAGAAAAAATTCTTATATCGAGTTTGCTTAGAAATGCTTTATTACAAAGTTATAAACCAATATTGAAAAGAAATATGAGATAAGTAACAACGGAACATAGTGCAGAATTTGGAAGGTCGAAGATGTTCACACGTATTCATGTTCACTATGTTGAAACGATTCAGTATGATTGTTACTTTCACAACAGTAGCTGTTAGATTTCAATCGTCGTGTCAACTAGCAATTACTATCAGAATGCCAAAAGTGTTTTCAAATGAGGAATACACCGATATTCATTTCGTGTACGGATTCTGTGACGGAAATGCACGAGCTGCCGTAAGAGAGTATCAACGTAGATTTCCTAACAGGAGAGTACCAGATAGATTTAAAGCAACGAATTACTAATTCAGTTACTGAGACGCAACAAAATTTTCAGGAATGTCGTACTGTAACAAATTCTGTACTACGTCGATGTCTAGTTTGTATCGATGTGCAAGGACAACATTTTGAAATGCGTCACTAAATCATTGCGTAGATAATTTATATTTTTGTGAAAAAATCCGTTGTTACTTATCTCATATTTCTTTTCAATATTGGTTTATAACTTTGTAATAAAGCATTTCTAAGCAAACTCGATATAAGAATTTTTTCTTATTTCCACTAGTAGAATATGCTCCCGCAGTTTGTCGGTTAAAACCCGGGACACCCTGTATATATATATACAGGGTGGCCCACATAACTCTTAACAGCTGAATATTTCGGAAACTATTTATCAAATCAAAAAGTTGTTCATGAGAAAGTTTTATGTATTCGAGGGGCCTTTCTAACTACATAAATATGAAGTTACCCCCTGCCCCCTGCCCCCTGAAAAATGTTTTCAACAAAATTTACTTTTTTTTACCCGTAGAACCCAACCATCTAACATTTTATAGGGGGTCCCGTTTGAAATTGTGAAGTTAGAAAGGCCCCTCGAATACATAAAACTTTCTCATGAACAACTTTTTGATTTGACAAATAGTTTCCGAAATATTCAGCTGTTAAGAGTTATGTGGGCCACCCTGTATATCTCGCAAGAATAAAAATTTGCTATAGAAAAACGATATTAAGCGCGAGAAGAAAAATTTAGTACATAACAGTTACATCTCACATTAAGAATCGTAACAATCGGACCGCGATGCAAGGGACCAACAGCAGGATCGCAAATCATCAAGATCACCGGCACATGTCGCAATTCAATGCACACAAGTCGCAAAGTGTCTTCTGAAGCTTGCGTACATCGCGCGATATCGCGCCATTTAAGGGGGGAGCCTGCTTTAGAACGTTGAAAATAAGGTATAATTTTACGAATTTTTTTGGAGAAACTATACAGCGGATCATTATAAAACTTTGATGCATTTATTAGTACATGTTTAAAGATAAAAAAAATTATTTTTTGATTTGAATATATCGCCTGTAGAGGTCGTCCTGGAGGCATCTTAGTGCAGCCGGCATTGCAAATTGGTGAGCATTCTCCTGCCTCCAAATTTCATCCAAACTGAAAAATTGAAATATTTTCTCGTTATTTATGAATTCCCATCGTCGATGAACCTTTAATATTCATAAAAACATTAAGTCAAACAATTATTTTTGCATGAAAAAGTTCAAAAACTTTGCCTAAAAATCGTACTTTTGTGTTCTAAGCTCCACCATTTTGGCACTTTTCAACTTTTTTCTTCTCTCTTTGGTTCATCGACGATGGGAATTCATAAATAACGAGAACATATTTCAATTTTTCAGTTTAGACGAAATTCGGAGGCAGGAGAATGCTCACCAATTTGCAATGCCGGCTGCACTAAGATGCCTCCAGGACGACCTCTACAGGCGATATATTCAAATAAAAAATAATTTTTTTATCTTTAAACATGTACTAATAAATGCATCAAAGTTTTATAATGATCCGCTGTATAGTTTCTCCAAAAACAATTCGTAAAATATACCTTATTTTCAGCGTTCTAAATGTAAGGTCGTCAAGTTAGGTGATTCACCCTGTATAATTCCAACGTCGTGGGTTCTACGTTCGCGTTAAGGGGGGAGCCTGCTTTAGAACGTTGAAAATAAGGTATAATTTTACGAATTTTTTTGGAGAAACTATACAGCGGATCATTATAAAACTTTGATGCATTTATTAGTACATGTTTAAAGATAAAAAAAATTATTTTTTGATTTGAATATATCGCCTGTAGAGGTCGTCCTGGAGGCATCTTATTGCAAATTGGTGAGCATTCTCCTGCCTCCAAATTTCATCCAAACTGAAAAATTGAAATATTTTCTCGTTATTTATGAATTCCCATCGTCGATGAACCTTTAATATTCATAAAAACATTAAGTAAACAATTATTTTTGCATGAAAAAGTTCAAAAACTTTGCCTAAAAATCGTACTTTTGTGTTCTAAGCTCCACCATTTTGGCACTTTTCAACTTTGTTCTTCTCTCTTTGGTTCATCGACGATGGGAATTCATAAATAACGAGAACATATTTCAATTTTTCAGTTTAGACGAAATTCGGAGGCAGGAGAATGCTCACCAATTTGCAATGCCGGCTGCACTAAGATGCCTCCAGGACGACCTCTACAGGCGATATATTCAAATGAAAAAATAATTTTTTTATCTTTAAACATGTACTAATAAATGCATCAAAGTTTTATAATGATCCGCTGTATAGTTTCTCCAAAAACAATTCGTAAAATATACCTTATTTTCAGCGTTCTAAATGTAAGGTCGTCAAGTTAGGTGATTCACCCTGTATAATTCCAACGTCGTGGGTTCTACGTTCGCGTTAAGGGGGGAGCCTGCTTTAGAACGTTGAAAATAAGGTATAATTTTACGAATTTTTTTGGAGAAACTATACAGCGGATCAGTATAAAACTTTGATGCATTTATTAGTACATGTTTAAAGATAAAAAAAATTATTTTTTGATTTGAATATATCGCCTGTAGAGGTCGTCCTGGAGGCATCTTAGTGCAGCCAGCAATTGGTGAGCATTCTCCTGCCTCCAAATTTCATCCAAACTGAAAAATTGAAATATTTTCTCGTTATTTATGAATTCCCATCGTCGATGAACCTTTAATATTCATAAAAACATTAAGTCAAACAATTATTTTTGCATGAAAAAGTTCAAAAACTTTGCCTAAAAATCGTACTTTTGTGTTCTAAGCTCCACCATTTTGGCACTTTTCAACTTTTTTCTTCTCTCTTTGGTTCATCGACGATGGGAATTCATAAATAACGAGAACATATTTCAATTTTTCAGTTTAGACGAAATTCGGAGGCAGGAGAATGCTCACCAATTTGCAATGCCGGCTGCACTAAGATGCCTCCAGGACGACCTCTACAGGCGATATATTCAAATGAAAAAATAATTTTTTTATCTTTAAACATGTACTAATAAATGCATCAAAGTTTTATAATGATCCGCTGTATAGTTTCTCCAAAAACAATTCGTAAAATATACCTTATTTTCAGCGTTCTAAAGCAGGCTCCCCCCTTAACGCGCGACGACATGTTTAAACGTTCTAAACGCGCTGCAACACCTCGTTACGTACCCTTGATGAAATCCACCGCCATCTCGAGCCCGTACGTGTCCTTGTCGCAGTCGTCAAGTATGTGCGCCCCGATCTTGACACCCGGCACGATCTCCCGATCATTGAGTATGTCCAGGGTGTACAGCATGGCCTCGAGCGCCTGGATGCCGCCCTGCGGCATCACGGGTCCACAAGTGACAGTGTCCTCCCTTTCGTGCACCATCATCAATCCACCAAGCACGAGATCACCCTCCACCACCGCGCTGTGTTTTACGGGCCACTGATCCAAGGACGCTGACGAGTCGTCGACATTCTCCAAGACATTTCGAAAGGGATTGTCGGCGTTCCCCCGAGGAAGCGGATCGACGGTCGAGACCGACCGCTCACTTGGGTACATCTCGCGTCCACCTGGCGAGCCAATGGACTCGATCGGCGACACATGGAGCATGGTTTCGCTCGTGATGTCCAGTATATCTGCATCCGTCGAGGTCGAGGGAATCCCTCGTCCAATATCGAAGCTGTCGGTTATCGTTGTCGATCGATCAAGCGTCTTAATGAGAAACGCCGGCGCCTCCATCATGCTGGCAGTCGACATTTTCGGCGTGTCCGTCAACGGCACCTGCGGGGTGGCGGAATCTAGAGCATTCGCGTATTGCTCGTGATCGGTGGACTCTTCTCGAGAGTCTCGATATCTCGAGGATGGCAGTGTTTCTACAGTTGCGAGAGATCCTCCCGTGCTGACGGAGATTTCATCCGTGCTGCTCGTTCGAGTGGACGAAACGGACGGACTCGCGATCGTGGATGCTGCGGATATCGTCATCCCCTTATCAGGTGTACCCTGTGTCTCGCTGTTGAGCGCAATTGACATCGAGCTCCCCGAGATATCCCGAACTTCGCGACGCTTGCGTCGTCGACATCGCGACTCGCGGATTTTGCTGTCTCGCGTTGCGGCGCGATGATCCCCGCTTCGATCGGTCGTTGCGCCGACATTTCTCAATTCGAGCCATCGGCGATGCTCGTTGCGGATTCACCCCGCGCGAAAGTTCCGCGACGATGCTCGCCGAGATCTCTCGATCGTCCGTCGGCCAGCTCAGCGGTGCACCACAGCCACGTCCTGAGATCGATTGCGGCAGATTTCCGCGAGTGCCTCGCTCGCTCGCTCTCGAAGGGCAGCTGGCCCTCGAGTTTCGCAGTCGCCGACGAGGAAACATTCCGCAGACCGATTCGAGGCGCGCCGCGTATTCCGGCACCGGGGTTGGTCGTTCGTGGATGCTCGCGATCCGCACGGGACCTGACGTGTTGTACGTGCGTCGGATTTTCGGCGGCGTGACTGGAATACGCGCCGATGTTGGCTGGCTAGGTTTCGACTCGTCGATACTCTCGGCGAACGAGCTAATCGACCATGGATCACGCTCACCCCCGAGCGGATCGCGAGTCGCGTCCCTTGCTCCGACGATGCTCTTCTTTTCCCGTCGTCGTCCTTTTCTCCCTCGAACTCTGCCAGGAGTCACCCCCGCACCCCCGCCTATCTCCGTGCCGATGTTACTTGTGAAAGAGCGATATCGGTGTTGCGGACCGGTCGTATCGCTCGTCGTCCTCCTCAAAGCGCTTCTTTTCTCGCGCGCGAGAGGACGCTGCGTAAAGCTGACTCCGTTTCCGGCGAGGTGGTCATCGAGCGGTTTCACCGCACGAAAAGCGAATGGGTCCTCGACGTCCTCGTTTCCCCCCTCGTCCACGCGCGTCATCGCGTTCGCTTTAAATCCTGCCTTTGAACACGCCGCATCGTCGCGTTTATACGTTTCGTCCGCCGGAAACTCCTTCGCTTTATGGAATTCTGACCGCTCGTCCTTCGGCAGACGGAGAGTATTTTCTCCGTCGTCCGCGTTTCCGCCGTTCTCGCCCGAGATCCCGGAAGTGCGGATTAACGCAGTCCGGCCGACAGCCACGAAACGCTCGCGCGGTGTGTTCACCGCGACCCTGCCGTTCGCCACGGCATCCGCGACGGTGACTGCACCGTTGCTCCGAGTTTCTTTCGAAGTCGAGCAGTTTGGCAGACTAGTCGACGAAGTCCGTGATCCGTGATCGTTACCCTGAACCTGATCAATTTATTCGCGCCGTTTTCCATGAGTTCCGGACTTCGCCGAGCGTTGTCCTGCTTCCATTACGCACACGTCTCTCGTTCTCGGCACGCTCGGATTGGTGGCCACCGTAGTTGCGAACTTCCGGACACCGGAATTTTCAAACTTCCGCGTGGAACTGTCCCGTCCGACGTGCGAGCGCTTCGCAAACCGATCGTTCCGTTTTCTCTGCCAAAGATTCGCCCGTCTCGGTGCTGCTTCCGTTTGTTTCTGCTTCTTTCGTCGAGCGTGTTCCGGATGTCGCGTCTTTTCTTTGCGTCTTCCTGATGCGATCTCGACACGAGCTCGCGATAATCTCCGCACCCCTCGACTGTTCCGCGTGGATCATCTTCGACAATCGCGCGTTTTCCGTGGTGATTCTCTCTGCACTTAGTCGAACAGCGTTTCTGTGTCGCTGTATGTCATTGCGCCCGACGTCGCGACGCTCTTTTCGTGGCCGCCGACTCGTGAATCGCGATTTTCCGTATTTTTGAATTCCAGGGAAACCGCTTTCGCGTTACGCATCGGCGCGCGATCACTCGATTGCGATTTCCTCTCGCGTATCGCAACGTAAAATCATCGGTGATCCATCTATCGGGAGCGTGAAATTTGCGCCTCGATCAGCTTCAGGGAAGTGTGTTCATTGTTGACCGATTATTGGAAGCCGTTCACAGCCAAGCCGCTACTTCAAGATCAGCAAGATCGTCCATGTGGCCAGGATGGCCGTCCAACCAAAATTTCGCCACATCACCTCTTCGTCGCATTAATCATTGCCAGATCCTGGAACACCCAGAGAGATATCGCGTTAGCGGCAGTAATTGGCTACTAATTGGATTTATTACCATCCCGGAGGAATTTTTAAGCCTTTTTAAAAAACCTTGGAATTATTAGCATATTTTTCATTAATAAAATAAAAACTGATATACAAACATTTTGCTAAATTTTATTTATACCCATTAAAACTGCAGACTTTCCTCTTTCAAGGCAATTTTTGTTTTTTCAATAACTGCATACGTTTAAAAATGACAGCTGATTAGTTTCAGCAACTTCCCATGGGACACCCCTGTATATGAAGAATGTCGCAAAGGTGAAAGCACGCGCCGACTAATGAGATCGTAAGAACCGGATGAAATTGAAGTCTGAAGTCAAAAGTCCCGAAAAACTATGCGTGTCTCTCTCTTTCACCATCTCTTTCGAATCGATCCGAGCTTTTACGTCACGGAGAACGACTCGATCACCAGAATACGCTGACTCCAACTTTATTTCCATAATTGCTCGCTCGTCGAATCCGTCCCGGACAAAATGGCTATTCTTTTCCACAATCGACATTGTTCTGGCAAATGTTGTAAGCATCAAACGCGGGGAAACTGCAATTTCGATATATCGGAGTTATCAATATCTGTTTGCATCGAGAGCCTTGGACGGCAACCCCTCGTCATTACGTAATGATGAACGGAGCATCGCGATTTATTAGAACACACACATATCACGAATACCAAGTGTTATCTCTTTTTATTGTCCCCATTCAATTCATAAAATTGGCCCGACATGATGAGACTGCTGGGTTCGTTCGAATCCCGGAAACACCATAGAAGACTCGCTCGGATCAAGTTCCTGATCAGAAACGACGCGGTGAGTTCTGCGTTCCGCAAACGGGGACGTTTCACAGACGCTCCCCATAAAAATTTATCATAATCGGACTTGTGTGCTCTGCCGTACGTATGTGTGTGTGCGTGTCCGTCTGTCTGCCTAGGTGTACGTGGATGCAGTTTATATGCGACGACGCGTCGCCGCTGCTTCCTCGCGCCAAACAAGGAAATTTATGGCCGAGTTCACTTTCCGAGACTACTCGTGCACGGCGCACAGGAAGTAACGTATTCGTTCGCCCGCGCAGTCCCGAAAAGCCCCCGTAATGCGGTCATTGAATAAATCAAACGTACGCGCACCGCTTCCTTTTCCCACGCCCCATCCCAAATTAATCCGTCGCGGCGAGTTGCGACGTTTCAAATTGTTAAGGGGAGCCTGCTTTAGAACGTTGAAAATAAGGTATAATTTTACGAATTTTTTTTGGAGAAACTATACAGCGGATCATTATAAAACTCTGATGCATTTATTAGTACATGTTTAAAGATAAAAAAAATTATTTTTTGAGTTGAATATATCGCCTGTAGAGGTCGTCCTGGAGGCATCTTAGTGCAGCCGGCATTGTAAATTGGTGAGCATTCTCCTGCCTCTAAATTTCATCCAAACTGAAAAATTGAAATATTTTCTCGTTATTTATGAATTCCCATCGTCGATGAACCTTTAATATTCATAAAAACATTAAGTTAAACAATTATTTTTGCATGAAAAAGTTCAAAACCTTTGCCTAAAAATCGTACTTTTGTGTTCTAAGCTCCACCATTTTGGCACTTTTCAACTTTTTTCTTCGCGTGCATTACGAGTATCATCATTACATTCGCCGTTCGCAGCGCAGCGTTAAGGGGGGAGCCTGCTTTAGAACGTTGAAAATAAGGTATAATTTTACGAATTTTTTGGAGAAACTATACAGCGGATCAGTATAAAACTTTGATGCATTTATTAGTACATGTTTAAAGATAAAAAAAGTATTTTTTGATTTGAATATATCGCCTGTAGAGGTCGTCCTGGAGGCATCTTAGTGTAGCCGGCATTGTAAATTGGTGAGCATTCTCCTGCCTCTAAATTTCATCCAAACTGAAAAATTGAAATATTTTCTCGTTATTTATGAATTCCCATCGTCGATGAACCTTTAATATTCATAAAAACATTAAGTTAAACAATTATTTTTGCATGAAAAAGTTCAAAACCTTTGCCTAAAAATCGTACTTTTGTGTTCTAAGCTCCACCATTTTGGCACTTTTCAACTTTTTTCTTCGCGTGCATTACGAGTATCATCATTACATTCGCCGTTCGCAGCGCAGCGTTAAGGGGGGAACCTGCTTTAGAACGTTGAAAATAAGGTATAATTTTACGAATTTTTTGGAGAAACTATACAGCGGATCAGTATAAAACTTTGATGCATTTATTAGTACATGTTTAAAGATAAAAAAAGTATTTTTTGATTTGAATATATCGCCTGTAGAGGTCGTCCTGGAGGCATCTTAGTGTAGCCGGCATTGTAAATTGGTGAGCATTCTCCTGCCTCTAAATTTCATCCAAACTGAAAAATTGAAATATTTTCTCGTTATTTATGAATTCCCATCGTCGATGAACCTTTAATATTCATAAAAACATTAAGTTAAACAATTATTTTTGCATGAAAAAGTTCAAAACCTTTGCCTAAAAATCGTACTTTTGTGTTCTAAGCTCCACCATTTTGGCACTTTTCAACTTTTTTCTTCGCGTGCATTACGAGTATCATCATTACATTCGCCGTTCGCAGCGCAGCGTTAAGGGGGGAGCCTGCTTTAGAACGTTGAAAATAAGGTATAATTTTACGAATTTTTTGGAGAAACTATACAGCGGATCAGTATAAAACTTTGATGCATTTATTAGTACATGTTTAAAGATAAAAAAAGTATTTTTTGATTTGAATATATCGCCTGTAGAGGTCGTCCTGGAGGCATCTTAGTGCAGCCGGCATTGTAAATTCGTAAGCATTCTCCTGCCTCTAAATTTCATCCAAACTGAAAAATTAAAATATTTTCTTCTTATTTATGAATTCCCGTCGTCGATGAACCTTTAATATTCATAAAAACATTAAGTTAAACAATTATTTTTGCATGAAAAAGTTCAAAACCTTTGCCTAAAAGTCGTACTTTTGTGTTCTAAGCTCCACCATTTTGGCACTTTTCAATTTTTTTCTTCGCGTGCATTACGAGTATCATCATTACATTCGCCGTTCGCAGCGCAGCGTTAAGGGGGGAGCCTGCTTTAGAACGTTGAAAATAAGGTATAATTTTACGAATTTTTTTTTGGAGAAACTATACAGCGGATCATTATAAAACTCTGATGCATTTATTAGTACATGTTTAAAGATAAAAAAATTATTTTTTTATTTGAATATATCGCCTGTAGAGGTCGTCCTGGAGGCATCTTAGTGTAGCCGGCATTGTAAATTGGTGAGCATTCTCCTGCCTCTAAATTTCATCCAAACTGAAAAATTGAAATATTTTCTCGTTATTTATGAATTCCCATCGTCGATGAACCTTTAATATTCATAAAAACATTAAGTTGAACAATTATTTTTGCATGAAACAGTTCAAAAACTTTGCCTAAAAATCGTACTTTTGTGTTCTAAGCTCCACCATTTTGGCACTTTTCAACTTTTTTCTTCGCGTGCATTACGAGTATCATCATTACATTCGCCGTTCGCAGCGCAGCGTTAAGGGGGAGCCTGCTTTAGAACGTTGAAAATAAGGTATAATTTTACGAATTTTTTGGAGAAACTATACAGCGGATCATTATAAAACTCTGATGCATTTATTAGTACATGTTTAAAGATAAAAAAATTATTTTTTTATTTGAATATATCGCCTGTAGAGGTCGTCCTGGAGGCATCTTAGTGCAGCCGGCATTGTAAATTGGTAAGCATTCTCCTGCCTCTAAATTTCATCCAAACTGAAAAATTAAAATATTTTCTCGTTATTTATGAATTCCCATCGTCGATGAACCTTTAATATTCATAAAAACATTAAGTTAAACAATTATTTTTGCATGAAAAAGTTCAAAACCTTTGCCTAAAAATCGTACTTTTGTGTTCTAAGCTCCACCATTTTGGCACTTTTCAACTTTTTTCTTCGCGTGCATTACGAGTATCATCATTACATTCGCCGTTCGCAGCGCAGCGTTAAGGGGGGAGCCTGCTTTAGAACGTTGAAAATAAGGTATAATTTTACGAATTTTTTGGAGAAACTATACAGCGGATCATTATAAAACTTTGATGCATTTATTAGTACATGTTTAAAGATAAAAAAATTATTTTTTTATTTGAATATATCGCCTGTAGAGGTCGTCCTGGAGGCATCTTAGTGCAGCCGGCATTGTAAATTCGTGAGCATTCTCCGCCTCAAATTTCATCCAAACTGAAAAATTAAATATTTTCTCTTATTTATGAATTCCCGTCGTCGATGAACCTTTAATATTCATAAAAACATTAAGTTAAACAATTATTTTTGCATGAAAAAGTTCAAAACCTTTGCCTAAAAATCGTACTTTTGTGTTCTAAGCTCCACCATTTTGGCACTTTTCAATTTTTTCTTCGCGTGCATTACGAGTATCATCATTACATTCGCCGTTGCAGCGCAGCGTTAAGGGGGGAGCCTGCTTTAGAACGTTGAAAATAAGGTATAATTTTACGAATTTTTTTGGAGAAACTATACAGCGGATCATATAAAACTTTGATGCATTTATTAGTACATGTTTAAAGATAAAAAAATATTTTTTATTGAATATATCGCCTGTAGAGGTCGTCCTTGAGGCATCTTAGTGCAGCCGGCATTGTAAATTGGTGATCATTCTCCTGCCTCTAAATTTCATCCAAACTGAAAAATTGAAATATTTTCTCGTTTTTTATGAATTCCCATCGTCGATGAACCTTTAATATTCATAAAAACATTAAGTTAAACAATTATTTTTGCATGAAAAAGTTCAAAAACTTTGTCTAAAAATCGTACTTTTGTGTTCTAAGCTCCACCATTTTGGCACTTTTCAACTTTTTTCTTCTCTCTTTGGTTCATCGACGATGGGAACTCATAAATAAGGAGAACATATTTCAATTTTTCAGTTTAGACGAAATTTGGAGGCAGGAGAATGCTCACCAATTTGCAATGCCGGCGACGCGGCTGCACTAAGATTTCTCCAGGACGACCTCTACAAGCGATACATTCAAATCAAAAAATAATTTTATTTATCTTTAAACATGTACTAATAAATGCATCAAAGTTTTATAATGATCCGCTGTATAGTTTCTCCAAAAACAATTCGTAAAATATACCTTATTTTCAGCGTTCTAAAGCAGGCTCCCCCCTTAAGCGATCTTTGAGAAGCAGATGCGGACGACGAGGAACAACGAAGGAGGAAGCGGGTATAAAACGCAGCTGCATCAGCAGGAAAACCAGAAACTAGAGATTTAACGAGTACACGAAACTGCATTATGGAAATTAATGAATGACGTTTCTTGAATTATCGATACTCATCTCGCATCGCGTGATATTTCTTCCTCGTCGAATGTCGCGGTGGATGCTGGAAGCACAGCGCACACACGCACGTGCATCAATCTTACTTAATTATTCCATTATCCATTACCATAGCTTTTAATTAATTAAATGACGAGCGCTCGTGCTAATGAACAAACGCTACGAATTTTCCTTATTTTTCGGTTTCTCTCCCTCTCAAAGAAAGAAGTTGCATTTGGCCAGTGCGCGCGTTTATTTTTAATGATTACGTTAAACTACCCTCGTGAACGCAGCCAGCAGTTTCGCATTATGAGGTGCACTTTGCACACAGAAGAAACGAATAAGAAAATAAAGGGGCGGAGTACTCGACCAACCCTTACGTTATACTCGCTCGAGTGCTCGACTTCGTTACGATCTCGGCCGGGCATGTCGAGAAACGTGAAATTCCTTCTTTCGCCAAGTTTCTTTATTTCTTTTTTTTATCGCAATCGTGCATTTCCGTCGCTGTATTTTCCGCTCGGTACGTCACGCGATGTTATACTGAGCTTACTCGGTGGACATTCGGTGGAAAAACAACGTGACAACTTTGAACTTTTGCAGGACGAGCGATGGGATGGAACGGATTTTTCCCAGTGCATGCGGCATAGTCCCCGCTGCGCTTTGTTTATATTACATTCTTCTTTCTTGCGCATTCAAACGAAACCATCTGACTCGGTTGACTCGAGGAAAGGCGCAAGGTAAGAACCGGCTGCACCCCTTTGTCGTGGCACGGCGTTAACGCAAACTCTCAAACTCTTTTAACGTAAATCGCTTTCATCTGAACATTACGTAAAGATTTCCCAGTAGAAGTTTGACAGGAAGTTTAACCCTTAATTCTCTTTGTGGCTTCTTTAATCTCATCGACCGCGATGCGTCTATCGAGCAAAAGCAAGATTACATTAATGTATTTTCTCAGGTCTCACGAAGTACCAGGTAAAAGTCTGCGTCTGATAAACAATATTAAAACAGCTAACAAGCTATTAAAACTAAATAGGGTAATTATGTACTTTAACGGACCCAGCCCCGATGACCTTGACCTTGACATATGTTGTCAAGGTCACCCTCCTGAGTGGCCTTGAAGAAGTTTTAGCCGTCGCTCGTTGTTTGTTAAAAAGTTACAAACAAAGAAAGTTTAATCATTTCGCACGAATTTGAAGCAAGAACATGATACTGACATATATTACAAAGGTCACCTTCCCGAATAACCCGCACTAGGTTTTAGTCGTCGATCGTTGTTTATGAATAAGTTATTAACAAAACAAATTTCGAAAATATAGTAGTTATTTTGAAAGAATATTGAATATTGAAAGATATAAACGACGAATATGTATATGAACGAAGGAAGGAAAGTCATTTAAAGCAGTGAATTGTTAATATATAGAATAGTTTCTTTTAAAGTAAGTACAAAGTTTTCTTCACTTTAACCAAAAGCACAAACAGTTAAATACAAAGTATTCTCTGCTTTAACTTAACCTAACCTAACCTAACCTGGTTAGGTTATATTTTCCGAAACTGGAGCCCCGGACACATACGCTCGTTTTCAGCCCGCTTCGCGGGAGGGCGGGGGGGGGGAAGGGGCAAAGCCTATTTCTGATTTAAAGCTAAAATGCCATCAAATATACTCTTTCGTAAACGTATATGGTATCGTAAAATTATGCTTTATTTATTAAACATTTTTGTTAATAACTTTTTAACAAACAACGAGCGAAGGGTGAAACCTAGTGCGGGTTATTCAGGAAGGTGACTTATGTAATATATGTCAAACTCAAGTCCTTGCTTCGCGTGGACAGCTGAAAATTCGTGCAAAATTATTAAACTTCTTGTTAATAACTTTTTAATAAACAACGAGCGACGGCTAAAACCTCTTCAAGGTCACTCAGGAGGGTGACCTTGACAACATATGTCAAGGTCAAGGTCATCGGAGGTTGGTCCGTTAAAGTACAGAATTACCCTAATAGCTTCCGGAATAATATCAATCGCTCGCTGCACAAAACCGTACCGTTCTCCAGCAGCATTTGTAATAACCGTACCCTCCGAAAAATTGAGAAAAGCGTAACGCTCTACTATCTACAAATTCAATACGGTACTACCGCGTTATTGATCAGAGAAATGCAACGCGAAATCGATACACACGTCTCCTAACGTACAATCTATAAAGAGCTCAATATCTATCCGATCGCACTGAAATGCGATTGGCACCGTTGATCCCGGTCTCATCTCCATTTTCGTTTCGGGAAATTACCAGAAAGCACCTTCTTCTCCGCTATGCCGCGCGAAAGCACTCCGCTTAAACGAGCCGAGCTCTTAAAAAGACTGAGGGAGATATCGCCCTTATTGGTATCCCTCCAACAAAAAGAAAAAAAAGGAAACGGATTATAAGGAACGGTGAATTTAAAGGGATCGGACGAATCGATTACAGATACATTCCGTATGTCGAAGGGCTGATAAACGACACGAGAGCTCTCGTTTTTCTGCGGGCGCGACTTGGCTCCCGCGGAAGCTGCTGTTAGCATTTCAACAATTTTTCGCTTTGGTTGTGACAGAAAAGGAGCTTTTAGCTGGGAAACTAGTTTTGTGTCGGACGACAAGCGAGCACTGTGACGGCCAGAATGCTACCAGCGGTATACACGTATCTGACGCATATGCGAGCTCGGAGCTGCTGCTCGGATCAGTCCGCACACGAATGCACGTCCATTATCACTCGGCAAAAACGAAGATTCAATGTATCCGTATCTCTCGTTTTTTCTCTTTTCCAATGCAATCCCTTTCAGTATTTGATCCCGCAAGTAATAATATTAGACTGCGACCGGTATTTTTTTGTTACTCGGCTTCACCTGACGCGGTCGGGTCCGCGGCTGTCAGGTCGCTAACTTATTCAAATATACTAAGACGATACATGTACTGGGCGCCAACTGATTTTTATAAAACCAGTAAAATTAATAAGGTCTCAGGGGGTGGATAATTGGGAGGACCCTTTTTATATAATATTGACTATCGGAACAATACTATACTCTACATAATATAGACGATCGACAAGATATGATTGAGAAATAAATAAAAACGTTAGGTGAAACTTCCAATACTATATAATATAAATTTGCTCTAGGCAGAATTGTACAAGTTTAGAGTACTCGCAATTCACGACGGGAGGTCTCTTACTCTGTCAGCCTTTAGTAGGTATATTATTTTGCAGTCTCAACTGTAACCGTCTACGGATGATAGTATTTTATCAAACGGCGATCCGGCTTCTCGGGAGTTGACTCCTGGATCCTGTTAACTTTAGACAAGCACAGCCATCACAAGAGTGCCACACGGTGATCCTGCTCCTTCGAGCATAGACCGGGTACGGTGCCGTCGGTCATTTGCGCATGCGTTTCTTGCCATCGATGGATCGATGTCAATCGATATTTGATGCTGACAGTCGATATAATTGGGCATACGCCCCTGGTCATCGTCCATCCTCGTCTGTTCTATGGGTGGAAACACACCTCGCTGTTCTCTCTTCGCTCCCGTCCACATCGGTCGCCTTCTCACTGCGTCTCCTTCGTCCACAATTCGGTGACCAGAATTGAGAGAACTTCCCGTTTGTCGAAATATGAGCAGTACAAGGTTTATAGTGCAACAATTCAATAATTTAACAATTCATACAACAGTTTCAAAAATCAATGATAACTTTCAAGAATTTCAATGACATATTAATAGTATATATTGGGTTGTTCGGAAAGTTATTTCGTTTTTTCAAGGAAAAATGAAAGGCGGTTTTTTCATATTTAGAATAAATTTTGTTCAGTGATGTATTGGCCATTTTGTTCCACTACCTTTCGCCATCTTTCTGGCAACTTTAAGATTCCACGCTCATAGAAGTCCTTCTCCTTATTGACAAAAAATTGAAGCAAGTGATTTTTGACGCCTTCATTTGAATCGAAGATTACATTGTTCAAAGAATTTTGTAGAGACCGGAACAAATGGTAATCGGATGGTGCCAGATCAGGAGAGTATGGTGAGTGTGGTAGCACATCCCATCCAAGCTGTAAAAGCTTCTGGCGAGCGACCAAACTTGTGTGTGGTCTGGCATTGTCGTGATGAAATACGACACCTTTCCTATTCGCCAATTCCGGTCGCTTCTGCTTGATGGCAGCATCCAATTCATCCAGCTGACGACAATACACTTTCGAATCAATCGTCTGGTTGCTTGGTAGTAGCTCGAAAAATACGATTCCCTTCCAATCCCACCATACAGAAAGCATGATCTTCTTTTGATGAATATCTGCCTTGGATGTCGATTGAGCAGGTTCATCTTGCCTGGACCATGATCGTTTTCGCTCAACATTGTTGTAAACAATCAATTTTTCATCTCCAGTTATGATTCGCTTCAAAAATGGTTCATTTTCTTCACGTTTCAACAATGAATCGCAGATGGTAATGCATCGAATCAAGTCAATTTCCTTTAAATTGTGTGGAACCCAAATATCGAGCTTTGAAACGAATCCAAGGCGTTTCAAATGATCGTAAACGGTCGAATTCGATAAATTTAACTTTTCAGCAATTTCGCGTGTTGTTATGCGACGGTTTGCATCCACCAGAGCCTTTATTTTCTCGTCATCAGCTTTAATTGGCCGACCTGAACGTGGTGCATCTTTCAAATCGAAATTTCCAGTACGAAATTTCGAAAACCAATTCTGACACTGACGTTCACTCAATACATCTTCTCCGTACACGGCACACAATTTTTTTTCTCGCTTGCACTGCATTTTTACCCTTTCGGTAGTAAAAAAGCAAAATATTACGAAAATGCTCACTTTGATTTTCCATGTTTGATGTGATGCCAAAAAAAATTACTTGACAGATCGCAACACGATAAAATACTAAATAACGTCTGAAATGTCAGTTGTCAAAATATAAAACGAATTTGCCGCTTAGAGTAAGGTTAAGTATCGAGGAACGCGACTAACGACATCTCTTTGTGAAAAACGAAATTACTTTCCGAACAACCCAATAGAAAAAATATAACCACACGAACATTTACCAAATAAATATATATATAATAAAATATTTACAATATTTGTATTATTACAAATACTTCCGACGAGCCGGATCACGTCGACGTTGGGGGAATAAACTTAGACTGTCACAAGACAGCTCAAAAAAAGTCGCGGTCGCGTATTTGCCGAATAAACTCGAAAGCGAAGTCGCGGAGGAGCCGAAA
This sequence comes from Ooceraea biroi, assembly GCF_003672135.1. NCBI lineage: Eukaryota > Metazoa > Arthropoda > Insecta > Hymenoptera > Formicidae > Ooceraea > Ooceraea biroi. The sequence goes on along the minus strand of NC_039518.1, from coordinate 7,722,537 downwards.
TTGTCGTCGCTTCGACACACTCTTCCTTTATCTACTATCAGACGATGTTTCAATCCTGTCCCTCGTCAAACAGCCCCTGGATTTCTGGCTTCGCTTAATGCCGGGACTCAGCCGGGAAGCGACGTCTTTCGTGCCGACCTAGATCGTCCGAGTCGACATTTGCGCGCCTATCAATTAATCACTCCAGCTCCGAGTTCGCTGATGATCCGTCGAGTCGACGAAACGCGCGCGATTGTACAATGCGCGTACAATAGAGACGAAACGCGCGCGAGCGATTGTGACAAACTCGTTAGCGGCAAATCGACGCTATTTGCCGGCTTCGAGCGCGAAATAAGGGAAACTAGTGGATACTCTGGGCTCGAAATAAACGCACGTCTGAGAAAGACATACAGGGTGTCCCGGGTTTTAACCGACAAACTGCGGGAGCATATTCTACTAGTGGAAATAAGAAAAAATTCTTATATCGAGTTTGCTTAGAAATGCTTTATTACAAAGTTATAAACCAATATTGAAAAGAAATATGAGATAAGTAACAACGGAACATAGTGCAGAATTTGGAAGGTCGAAGATGTTCACACGTATTCATGTTCACTATGTTGAAACGATTCAGTATGATTGTTACTTTCACAACAGTAGCTGTTAGATTTCAATCGTCGTGTCAACTAGCAATTACTATCAGAACGCCAAAAGTGTTTTCAAATGAGGAATACACCGATATTCATTTCGTGTACGGATTCTGTGACGGAAATGCACGAGCTGCCGTACGAGAGTATCAACGTAGATTTCCTAACAGGAGAGTACCAGATAGTTCTGTGTTTAGTAATACCCATTTGCAATTACGTAATTTGGGTTCATTTCGACCTATGAATGAATATAATGATGTTCGTTCAGCTCTAAGCACCGACGACGCTCGGAAAGAATCTTAAATCTTTTTGATAATACTCCTATACAAGTGTTCGACGTGCTTCAGCTCAACTGCAGATATCGCGAAACACTATTTGGAAAACATTGCGTGCTGATGACAGATTCGCATATCGTTACACACCTGTACAAGAATGACTTCCAATCGATCATCAGAAACGAGTCGAATTTTGTAACTGGTATGTGAATGCAGTAGAAAGGGACAATCTTTTCTCATCAATGATATTATGGACAGATGAAGCGACCTTTACAAGACGAGGCATATTCAATTCTCATAATAGCCATGTATGGGCTCATAATAATCCACATACTACCAGACGAAGAAACTTTCAACACGAATTTCGATGTAATGTTTCGATGGGTATGCTTCATGACCGGCTTATTGGTCCGTTCTTTTTACCTGACCGATTGAACGGAGAATCTTTTCGAAGATTCCTATCAAACGATTTACCAATTTCGATGGAAAATGTGCCACTGCAGTTTCGCCAAAACAGCTGGATACAGTTAGACGGTTGTCCATCGCACTACGCTAGACAAGTTAGAAACTGGTGAGACGAACATTACGCTCATAGGTGGATTGGTCGAGGAGGACCGGTTTTCTGGCCTCCAAGATCGCCCGATTTAACGCCTCTTGATTTTTATTTATGGGCAACTTTAAAAAATAAAGTTTACAGTACAGAAGTAATCTCGCTTGAAGATTTAAAGCGACGAATTACTACTAGTGGAAATAAGAAAAAATTCTTATTTCGAGTTTGCTTACAAATGCTTTATTACAAAGTTATGAACCAATATTGAAAAGAAATATGAGATAAGTAGCAACGGAACATAGTGCAGAATTTGGAAGGTCGAAGATGTTCACACGTATTCATGTTCACTATGTTGAAACGATTCAGTATGATTGTTACTTTCACAACAGTAGCTGTTAGATTTCAATCGTCGTGTGAACTAGCAATTACTATCAGAACGCCAAAAGTGTTTTCAAATGAGGAATACACCGATATTCATTTCGTGTACGGATTCTGTGACGGAAATGCACGAGCTGCCGTACGAGAGTATCAACGTAGATTTCCTAACAGGAGAGTACCAGATAGTTCTGTGTTTAGTAATACCCATTTGCAATTACGTAATTTGGGTTCATTTCGACCTATGAATGAATATGATGATGTTCGTTCAGCTCTAAGACACCGACGACGCTCGGAAAGAATCTTAAATCTTTTTGATAATACTCCTATACAAAGTGTTCGACGTGCTTCAGCTCAACTGCAGATATCGCGAAACACTATTTGGAAAACATTGCGTGCTGATGACAGATTCGCATATCGTTACACACCTGTACAAGAATGACTTCCAATCGATCGTCAGAAACGAGTCGAATTTTGTAACTGGTATGTGAATGCAGTAGAAAGGGACAATCTTTTCTCATCAATGATATTATGGACAGATGAAGCGACCTTTACAAGACGAGGCATATTCAATTCTCATAATAGCCATGTATGGGCTCATAATAATCCACATACTACCAGACGAAGAAACTTTCAACACGAATTTCGATGTAATGTTTCGATGGGTATGCTTCATGACCGGCTTATTGGTCCGTTCTTTTTACCTGACCGATTGAACGGAGAATCTTTTCGAAGATTCCTATCAAACGATTTACCAATTTCGATGGAAAATGTGCCACTGCAGTTTCGCCAAAACAGCTGGATACAGTTAGACGGTTGTCCATCGCACTACGCTAGACAAGTTAGAAACTGGTGAGACGAACATTACGCTCATAGGTGGATTGGTCGAGGAGGACCGGTTTTCTGGCCTCCAAGATCGCCCGATTTAACGCCTCTTGATTTTTATTTATGGGCAACTTCAAAAATAAAGTTTACAGTACAGAAGTAATCTCGCTTGAAGATTTAAAGCGACGAATTACTACTAGTGGAAATAAGAAAAAATTCTTATTTCGAGTTTGCTTAGAAATGCTTTATTACAAAGTTATGAACCAATATTGAAAAGAAATATGAGATAAGTACAACGGAACATAGTGCAGAATTTGGAAGGTCGAAGATGTTCACATGTATTCATGTTCACTATGTTGAAACGATTCAGTATGATTGTTACTTTCACAACAGTAGCTGTTAGATTTCAATCGTCGTGTGAACTAGCAATTACTATCAGAACGCCAAAAGTGTTTTCAAATGAGGAATACACCGATATTCATTTCGTGTACGAATTCTGTGACGGAAATGCACGAGCTGCCGTACGAGAGTATCAACGTAGATTTCCTAACAGGAGAGTACCAGATAGTTCTGTGTTTAGTAATACCCATTTGCAATTACGTAATTTGGGTTCATTTCGACCTATGAATGAATATAATGATGTTCGTTCAGCTCTAAGACACCGACGACGCTCGGAAAGAATCTTAAATCTTTTTGATAATACTCCTATACAAAGTGTTCGACGTGCTTCAGCTCAACTGCAGATATCACGAAACACTATTTGGAAAACATTGCGTGCTGATGACAGATTCGCATATCGTTACACACCTGTACAAGAATGACTTCCAATCGATCGTCAGAAACGAGTCGAATTTTGTAACTGGTATGTGAATGCAGTAGAAAGGGACAATCTTTTCTCATCAATGATATTATGGACAGATGAAGCGACCTTTACAAGACGAGGCATATTCAATTCTCATAATAGCCATGTATGGGCTCATAATAATCCACATACTACCAGACGAAGAAACTTTCAACACGAATTTCGATGTAATGTTTCGATGGGTATGCTTCATGACCGGCTTATTGGTCCGTTCTTTTTACCTGACCGATTGAACGGAGAATCTTTTCGAAGATTCCTATCAAACGATTTACCAATTTTGATGGAAAATGTGCCACTGCAGTTTCGCCAAAACAGCTGGATACAGTTAGACGGTTGTCCATCGCACTACGCTAGACAAGTTAGAAACTGGTGAGACGAACATTACGCTCATAGGTGGATTGGTCGAGGAGGACCGGTTTTCTGGCCTCCAAGATCGCCCGATTTAACGCCTCTTGATTTTTATTTATGGGCAACTTTAAAAAATAAAATTTACAGTACAGAAGTAATCTCGCTTGAAGATTTAAAGCAACGAATTACTACTAGTGGAAATAAGAAAAAATTCTTATTTCGAGTTTGCTTAGAAATGCTTTATTACAAAGTTATGAACCAATATTGAAAAGAAATATGAGATAAGTAACAACGGAACATAGTGTAGAATTTGGAAGGTCGAAGATGTTCACACGTATTCATGTTCACTATGTTGAAACGATTCAGTATGATTGTTACTTTCACAACAGTAGCTGTTAGATTTCAATCGTCGTGTGAACTAGCAATTACTATCAGAACGCCAAAAGTGTTTTCAAATGAGGAATACACCGATATTCATTTCGTGTACGGATTCTGTGACGGAAATGCACGAGCTGCCGTACGAGAGTATCAACGTAGATTTCCTAACAGGAGAGTACCAGATAGTTCTGTGTTTAGTAATACCCATTTGCAATTACGTAATTTGGGTTCATTTCGACCTATGAATGAATATGATGATGTTCGTTCAGCTCTAAGACACCGACGACGCTCGGAAAGAATCTTAAATCTTTTTGATAATACTCCTATACAAAGTGTTCGACGTGCTTCAGCTCAACTGCAGATATCACGAAACACTATTTGGAAAACATTGCGTGCTGATGACAGATTCGCATATCGTTACACACCTGTACAAGAATGACTTCCAATCGATCATCAGAAACGAGTCGAATTTTGTAACTGGTATGTGAATGCAGTAGAAAGGGACAATCTTTTCTCATCAATGATATTATGGACAGATGAAGCGACCTTTACAAGACGAGGCATATTCAATTCTCATAATAGCCATGTATGGGCTCATAATAATCCACATACTACCAGACGAAGAAACTTTCAACACGAATTTCGATGTAATGTTTCGATGGGTATGCTTCATGACCGGCTTATTGGTCCGTTCTTTTTACCTGACCGATTGAACGGAGAATCTTTTCGAAGATTCCTATCAAACGATTTACCAATTTTGATGGAAAATGTGCCACTGCAGTTTCGCCAAAACAGCTGGATACAGTTAGACGGTTGTCCATCGCACTACGCTAGACAAGTTAGAAACTGGTTAGACGAACATTACGCTCATAGGTGGATTGGTCGAGGAGGACCGGTTTTCTGGCCTCCAAGATCGCCCGATTTAACGCCTCTTGATTTTTATTTATGGGCAACTTTAAAAAATAAAATTTACAGTACAGAAGTAATCTCGCTTGAAGATTTAAAGCAACGAATTACTACTAGTGGAAATAAGAAAAAATTCTTATTTCGAGTTTGCTTAGAAATGCTTTATTACAAAGTTATGAACCAATATTGAAAAGAAATATGAGATAAGTAACAACGGAACATAGTGTAGAATTTGGAAGGTCGAAGATGTTCACACGTATTCATGTTCACTATGTTGAAACGATTCAGTATGATTGTTACTTTCACAACAGTAGCTGTTAGATTTCAATCGTCGTGTGAACTAGCAATTACTATCAGAACGCCAAAAGTGTTTTCAAATGAGGAATACACCGATATTCATTTCGTGTACGGATTCTGTGACGGAAATGCACGAGCTGCCGTACGAGAGTATCAACGTAGATTTCCTAACAGGAGAGTACCAGATAGTTCTGTGTTTAGTAATACCCATTTGCAATTACGTAATTTGGGTTCATTTCGACCTATGAATGAATATGATGATGTTCGTTCAGCTCTAAGACACCGACGACGCTCGGAAAGAATCTTAAATCTTTTTGATAATACTCCTATACAAAGTGTTCGACGTGCTTCAGCTCAACTGCAGATATCACGAAACACTATTTGGAAAACATTGCGTGCTGATGACAGATTCGCATATCGTTACACACCTGTACAAGAATGACTTCCAATCGATCATCAGAAACGAGTCGAATTTTGTAACTGGTATGTGAATGCAGTAGAAAGGGACAATCTTTTCTCATCAATGATATTATGGACAGATGAAGCGACCTTTACAAGACGAGGCATATTCAATTCTCATAATAGCCATGTATGGGCTCATAATAATCCACATACTACCAGACGAAGAAACTTTCAACACGAATTTCGATGTAATGTTTCGATGGGTATGCTTCATGACCGGCTTATTGGTCCGTTCTTTTTACCTGACCGATTGAACGGAGAATCTTTTCGAAGATTCCTATCAAACGATTTACCAATTTTGATGGAAAATGTGCCACTGCAGTTTCGCCAAAACAGCTGGATACAGTTAGACGGTTGTCCATCGCACTACGCTAGACAAGTTAGAAACTGGTTAGACGAACATTACGCTCATAGGTGGATTGGTCGAGGAGGACCGGTTTTCTGGCCTCCAAGATCGCCCGATTTAACGCCTCTTGATTTTTATTTATGGGCAACTTTAAAAAATAAATTTACAGTACAGAAGTAATCTCGCTTGAAGATTTAAAGCAACGAATTACTACTAGTGGAAATAAGAAAAAATTCTTATTTCGAGTTTGCTTAGAAATGCTTTATTACAAAGTTATGAACCAATATTGAAAAGAAATATGAGATAAGTAACAACGGAACATAGTGTAGAATTTGGAAGGTCGAAGATGTTTCACATGTATTCATGTTCACTATGTTGAAACGATTCAGTATGATTGTTACTTTCACAACAGTAGCGTTAGATTTCAATCGTCGTGTGAACTAGCAATTACTATCAGAATGCCAAAGTGTTTTCAAATGAGGAATACACCGATATTCATTTCGTGTACGGATTCTGTGACGGAAATGCACGAGCTGCCGTACGAGAGTATCAACGTAGATTTCCTAACAGGAGAGTACCAGATAGTTCTGTGTTTAGTAATACCCATTTGCAATTACGTAATTTGGGTTCATTTCGACCTATGAATGAACATGATGATGTTCGTTCAGCTCTAAGACACCGACGACGCTCGGAAAGAATCTTAAATCTTTTTGATAATACTCCTACACAAAGTGTTCGACGTGCTTCGGCTCAACTGCAGATATCACGAAACACTATTTCGAGAACATTGCGTGCTGATGACAGATTCGCATATCATTACACACCTGTACAAGAATGACTTCCAATCGATCATCAGAAACGAGTCGAATTTTGTAACTGGTATGTGAATGCAGTAGAAAGGGACAATCTTTCTCATCAATGATATTATGGACAGATGAAGCGACCTTTACAAGACGAGGCATATTCAATTCTCATAATAGCCATGTATGGGCTCATAATAATCCACGTACTACCAGACGAAGAAACTTTCAACACGAATTTCGATGTAATGTTTGGATGGGTATGCTTCATGACCGGCTTATTGGTCCGTTCTTTTACCTGACCGATTGAACGGAGAATCTTTTCGAAGATTCCTATCAAACGATTTACCAATTTTGATGGAAAATGTGCCACTGCAGTTTCGCCAAAACAGCTGGATACAGTTAGACGGTTGTCCATCGCACTACGCTAGACAAGTTAGAAACTGGTTAGACGAACATTACGCTCATAGGTGGATTGGTCGAGGAGGACCGGTTTTCTGGCCTCCAAGATCGCCCGATTTAACGCCTCTTGATTTTTATTTATGGGCAACTTTAAAAAATAAAGTTTACAGTACAGAAGTAATCTCGCTTGAAGATTTAAAGCAACGAATTACTACTAGTGGAAATAAGAAAAAATTCTTATATCGAGTTTGCTTAGAAAGCTTTATTACAAAGTTATAACCAATATTGAAAAGAAATATGAGATAAGTAACAACGGAACATAGTGTAGAATTTGCAAGGTCGAAGTTATTTATGTATCACATGTATTCATGTTCACTATGTGAAACGATTCAGTATGATTGTTACTTTCGCAACAGTAGCCGTTAGATTTCAATCGTCGTGTGAACTAGCAATTACTATCAGAATGCCAAGAGTGTTTTCAAATGAGGAATACACCGATATTCATTTCGTGTACGGATTCTGTGACGGAAATGCACGAGCTGCCGTACGAGAGTATCAACGTAGATTTCCTAACAGGAGAGTACCAGATAGTTCTGTGTTTAGTAATACCCATTTGCAATTACGTAATTTGGGTTCATTTCGACCTATGAATGAACATGATGATGTTCGTTCAGCTCTAAGACACCGACGACGCTCGGAAAGAATCTTAAATCTTTTTGATAATACTCCTACACAAAGTGTTCGACGTGCTTCGCTCAACTGCAGATATCACGAAACACTATTTGGAGAACATTGCGTGCTGATGACAGATTCGCATATCATTACACACCTGTACAAGAATGACTTCCAATCGATCATCAGAAACGAGTCGAATTTTGTAACTGGTATGTGAATGCAGTAGAAAGGGACAATCTTTTCTCATCAATGATATATGGACAGATGAAGCGACCTTTACAAGACGAGGCATATTCAATTCTCATAATAGCCATGTATGGGCTCATAATAATCCACGTACTACCAGACGAAGAAACTTTCAACACGAATTTCGATGTAATGTTTGGATGGGTATGCTTCATGACCGGCTTATTGGTCCGTTCTTTTACCTGACCGATTGAACGGAGAATCTTTTCGAAGATTCCTATCAAACGATTTACCAATTTTGATGGAAAATGTGCCACTGCAGTTTCGCCAAAACAGCTGGATACAGTTAGACGGTTGTCCATCGCACTGCGCTAGACAAGTTAGAAACTGGTTAGACGAACATTACGCTCATAGGTGGATTGGTCGAGGAGGACCGGTTTTCTGGCCTCCAAGATCGCCCGATTTAACGCCTCTTGATTTTTATTTATGGGCAACTTTAAAAAATAAAGTTTACAGTACAGAAGTAATCTCGCTTGAAGATTTAAAGCAACGAATTACTACTAGTGGAAATAAGAAAAAATTCTTATATCGAGTTTGCTTAGAAACGCTTTATTACAAAGTTATGAACCAATATGAAAAGAAATATGAGATAAGTAACAACGGAACATAGTGTAGAATTTGCAAGGTCGAAGTATGTTACACATGTATTCATGTTCACTATGTCGAAACGATTCAGTAGATTGTTACTTTCGCAACAGTAGCCGTTAGATTTCAATCGTCGTGTCAACTAGCAATTACTATCAGAATGCCAAGAGTGTTTTCAAATGAGGAATACACCGATATTCATTTCGTGTACGGATTCTGTGACGGAAATGCACGAGCTGCCGTACGAGAGTATCAACGTAGATTTCCTAACAGGAGAGTACCAGATAGTTCTGTGTTTAGTAATACCCATTTGCAATTACGTAATTTGGGTTCATTCGACCTATGAATGAACATGATGATGTTCGTTCAGCTCTAAGACACCGACGACGCTCGGAAAGAATCTTAAATCTTTTGATAATACTCCTACACAAAGTGTTCGACGTGCTTCGGCTCAACTGCAGATATCACGAAACACTATTTCGGAGAACATTGCGTGCTGATGACAGATTCGCATATCATTACACACCTGTACAAGAATGACTTCCAATCGATCATCAGAAATGAGTCGAATTTTGTAACTGGTATGTGAATGCAGTAGAAAGGGACAATCTTTCTCATCAATGATACTATGGACAGATGAAGCGACCTTTACAAGACGAGGCATATTCATTCTCATAATAGCCATGTATGGGCTCATAATAATCCACGTACTACCAGACGAAGAAACTTTCAACACGAATTTCGATGTAATGTTTGGATGGGTATGCTTCATGACCGGCTTATTGGTCCGTTCTTTTACCTAACCGATTGAACGGAGAATCTTTTCGAAGATTCCTATCAAACGATTTACCAATTTTGATGGAAAATGTGCCACTGCAGTTCGCCAAAAACAGCTGGATACAGTTAGACGGTTGTCCATCGCACTATGCTAGACAAGTTAGAAACTGGTTAGACGAACATTACGCTCATAGGTGGATTGGTCGAGGAGGACCGGTTTTCTGGCCTCCAAGATCGCCCGATTTAACGCCTCTTGATTTTTATTTATGGGCAACTTTAAAAAATAAAGTTTACAGTACAGAAGTAATCTCGCTTGAAGATTTAAAGCAACGAATTACTACTAGTGAAATAAGAAAAAAATTCTTATATCGAGTTTGCTTAGAAACGCTTTATTACAAAGTTATAAACCAATATTGAAAAGAAATATGAGATAAGTAACAACGGAACATAGTGTAGAATTTGCAAGGTCGAAGATGTTATGTTATGTGTATTCACATGTATTCATGTTCACTATGTCGAAACGATTCAGTACGATTGTTACTTTCGCAACAGTAGCCGTTAGATTTCAATCGTCGTGTGAACTAGCAATTACTATCAGAATGCCAAGAGTGTTTTCAAATGAGGAATACACCGATATCATTTTCGTGTACGGATTCTGTGACGGAAATGCACGAGCTGCCGTACGAGAGTATCAACGTAGATTTCCTAACAGGAGAGTACCAGATAGTTCTGGTTTTAGTAATACCCATTTGCAATTACGTAATTTTGGGTTCATTTCGACCTATATGAATATGATGATGTTCGTTCAGCTCTAAGACACCGACGACGCTCGGAAAGAATCTTAAATCTTTTTGATAATACTCCTACACAAAGTGTTCGACGTGCTTCAGCTCAACTGCAGATATCACGAAACACTATTCGAAGAACATTGCGTGCTGATGACAGATTCGCATATCATTACACACCTGTACAAGAATGACTTCCATCGATCATCAGAAATCGAGTCGAATTTTTGTAACTGGTATGTGAATGCAGTAGAAAGGGACCAATCTTTTCTCATCAATGATACTATGGACAGATGAAGCGACCTTTACAAGACGAGGCATATTCAATTCTCATAATAGCCATGTATGGGCTCATAATAATCCACATACTACCAGACGAAGAAACTTTCAACACGAATTTCGATGTAATGTTTGGATGGGTATGCTTCATGACCGGCTTATTGGTCCGTTCTTTTTACCTGACCGATGAACGGAGAATCTTTTCGAAGATTCCTATCAAACGATTTACCAATTTTGATGGAAAATGTGCCACTGCAGTTTCGCCAAAACAGCTGGATACAGTTAGACGGTTGTCCATCGCACTACGCTAGACAAGTTAGAAACTGGTTAGACGAACATTACGTCTCATAGGTGGATTGGTCGAGGAGGACCGGTTTTCTGGCCTCCAAGATCGCCCGATTTAACGCCTCTTGATTTTTATTTATGGGCAACTTTAAAAATAAAGTTTTACAGTACAGAAGTAATCTCGCTTGAAGATTTAAAGCAACGAATTACTAGTCGAAATTTTGTAACTGGTATGTGAATGCAGTTAGAAAGGGACAATCTTTTCTCATTCAATGATATTATGGACAGATGAAGCGACCTTTACAAGACGAGGCATATTCAATTCTCTAATAGCCATGATGGGCTCATAATAATCCACATACTACCAGACGAAGAAACTTTCACACGAATTTCGATGAAATGTTTCGATGGGTATGCTTCATGACCGGCTTATGGTCCGTTCTTTTACCTGACCGATTGAACGGAGAATCTTTTCGAAGATTCCTATCAAAACGATTTACCAATTTTGATGGAAAATGTTGCCACTGCAGTTTCGCCAAAACAGCTGGATACAGTTAGACGGTTGTCCATCGCACTACGCTAGACAAGTTAGAAAACTGGTTAGAACGAACATTACGCTCATGAGGTGGATTGGTCGAGGAGGACCGGTTTTTCTGGCCTCCAAGATCGCCCGATTTAACGCCTCTTGGATTTTTATTTATGGGCAACTTTAAAAAAATAAAATTTACAGTACAGAAGTAATCTCGCTTGAAGAATTAAAGCGACGAATTACTACTAGTGGAAATAAGAAAAAATTCTTATTATCGAGTTTGCTTAGAAATGCTTTATTACAAAGTTATGAAACCAATATTGAAAAGAAATATGAGAATAAGTAGCAACGGAACATAGTGTAGACTTTGGAAGGTCGAAGATGTTCACATGTATTCATGTTCATATGTTGAAACGATTCAGATGATGTTACTTTCACAACAGTAGCTGGTAGATTTCAATCGTCGTGTGAACTAGCAATTACTATCAGAACGCCAAAAAGTGTTTCAAATGAGAATACACCGATATTCATTTCGTGTACGGATTCTGTGACGAAATGCACGAGCTGCCGTACGAGAGTATCAACGTAGATTTCCTAACAGGAAAGTACCAGATAGTTCTTCTGTGTTTAGTAATACCCATTTGCAATTACGTAATTTGGGTTCATTTCGACCTATGAATGAATATGATGATGTTCGTTCAGCTCTAAGACACCGACGACGCTCGGAAAGAATCTTAAATCTTTTGATAATACTCCTATACGAAGTGTTCGACGTGCTTCAGCTCAACTGCAGATATCGCGAAACACTATTTGGAAAACATTGCGTGCTGATGACAGATTCGCATTCGTTACACACCTGTACAAGAATGACTTCCAATCGATCATCAGAAACGAGTCGAATTTTGTAACTGGTATGTGAATGCAGTAGAAAGGACAATCTTTTCTCATCAATGATATTATGGACAGATGAAGCGACCTTTACAAGACGAGGCATATTCAATTCTCATAATAGCCATGTATGGGCTCATAAATAATCCACATACTACCAGACGAAGAAACTTCAACACGAATTTCGATGTAATGTTTCGATGGGTATGCTTCATGACCGGCTTATTGGTCCGTTCTTTTTACCTGACCGATTGAACGGAGAATCTTTTCGAAGATTCCTATCAAACGATTTACCAATTTTGATGGAAAATGTGCCACTGCAGTTGCGCCAAAACAGCTGGATACAGTTAGACGGTTGTCCATCGCACTACGCTAGACAAGTTTAAACTGTTTAGACGAACATTACGCTCAGAGGTGGATTGGTCGAGGAGGACCGGTTTTCTGGCCTCCAAGATCGCCCGATTTAACGCCTCTTGATTTTTATTTATGGCAACTTTAAAAATAAAGTTTACAGTACAGAAGTAATCTCGCTGAAGATTTAAAGCGACGAATTACTACTAGTGGAAATAAGAAAAAATTCTTATATCGAGTTGCTTAGAAATGCTTTATTACAAAGTTATAAACCAATATTGAAAAGAAATATGAGATAAGTAGCACGGAAACATAGTGTAGATTTGGAAGGTCGAAGATGTTCACATGTATATCATGTTCACTATGTTGAAACGATTCAGTATGATTGTTACTTTCACAACAGTAGCTGTTAGATTTCAATCGTCGTGTTGAACTAGCAATTACTATCAGAACGCCAAAAGTGTTTTCAAATGAGGAATACACCGATATTCATTTTCGTGTACGGATTCTGTTGACGGAAATGCACGAGCTGCCGTACGAGAGTATCAACGTAGATTTCCTAACAGGAAGAGTTACCAGATAGTTTCTGTGTTTTAGTAATACCCATTTGCAATACGTAATTTGGGTTCATGGGACTTGGTTTATTTTCTGTATCATGATTTTTACAATTAGATAAAAAAAAAAGTTAGAAATCATACTATGTAAAGTTAAAATATATTTTATAATTATAATAAAAATGGGTGATGTATATTGATATAATGATGTTCGTTCAGCTCTAAGACACCGACGACGTCGGAAGAAATCTTTAAATCTTTTGATAATACTCCTATACAAAGTGTTCGACGTGCTTCAGCTCAACCTGCAGATATCGCGAAACACTATTTGGGAAAACATTGCTGCTTTGATGGACAGATTCGCATATCGTTACCACCTGCTACAGAGAAGACTTTCCAATCGATCATCAGAAACAAAAATGAAAGGCGGTTTTTTTCATATTTAGAATAAATTTTTTCAGTGATGTATTGGCCATTTTGTTCCACTACCTTTCGCCATCTTTCTGGCAACTTTAAGATTCCACGCTCATAGAAGTCCTTCTCCTTATTGACAAAAAATTGAAGCAAGTGATTTTTGACGCCTTCATTTGAATCGAATTACATTGTTCAAAGAATTTTGTAGAGACCGGAACAAATGGTAATCGGATGGTGCCAGATCAGGAGAGTATGGTGAGTGTGGTAGCACATCCCATCCAAGCTGTAAAAGCTTCTGGGACGACCAAACTTGTGTGGTCTGGCATTGTCGTGATGAAATACGACACCTTTCCTATTCGCCAATTCCGGTCGCTTCTGCTTGATGGCAGCATCCAATTCATCCAGCTGACGACAATACACTTTCGAATCAATCGTCTGGTTGCTTGGTAGTAGCTCGAAAAATACGATTCCCTTCCAATCCCACCATACAGAAAGCATGATCTTCTTTTGATGAATATCTGCCTTGGATGTCGATTGAGGCAGGTTCATCTTGCCTGGACCATGATCGTTTTCGCTCAACATTGTTGTAAACAATCAATTTTTCATCTCCAGTTATGATTCGCTTCAAAAATGGTTCATTTTCTTCACGTTTCAACAATGAATCGCAGATGGTAATGCATCGAATCAAGTCAATTTCCTTTAAATTGTGTGGAACCCAAATATCGAGCTTTGAAACGAATCCAAGGCGTTTCAAATGATCGTAAACGGTCGAATTCGATAAATTTAACTTTTCAGCAATTTCGCGTGTTGTTATGCGACGGTTTGCATCCACCAGAGCCTTTATTTTCTCGTCATCAGCTTTAATTGGCCGACCTGAACGTGGTGCATCTTTCAAATCGAAATTTCCAGTACGAAATTTCGAAAACCAATTCTGACACTGACGTTCACTCAATACATCTTCTCCGTACACGGCACACAATTTTTTTCTCGCTTGCACTGCATTTTTACCCTTTCGGTAGTAAAAAAGCAAAATATTACGAAAATGCTCACTTTGATTTTCCATGTTTGATGTGATGCCAAAAAAAATTACTTGACAGATCGCAACACGATAAAATACTAAATAACGTCTGAAATGTCAGTTGTCAAAATATAAAACGAATTTGCTGCTTAGAGTAAGGTTAAGTATCGAGGAACGCGACTAACGACATCTCTTTGTGAAAAACGAAATTACTTTCCGAACAACCCAATAGAAAAAATATAACCACACGAACATTTACCAAATAAATATATATAATAAAATATTTACAATATTTGTATTATTACAAATACTTCCGACGAGCCGGATCACGTCGACGTTGGGGGAATAAACTTAGACTGTCACAAGACAGCTCAAAAAAAGTCGCGGTCGCGTATTTGCCGAATAAACTCGAAAGCGAAGTCGCGGAGGAGCCGAAATTGTCGTCGCTTCGACACACTCTTCCTTTATCTACTATCAGACGATGTTTCAATCCTGTCCCTCGTCAAACAGCCCCTGGATTTCTGGCTTCGCTTAATGCCGGGACTCAGCCGGGAAGCGACGTCTTTCGTGCCGACCTAGATCGTCCGAGTCGACATTTGCGCGCCTATCAATTAATCACTCCAGCTCCGAGTTCGCTGATGATCCGTCGAGTCGACGAAACGCGCGCGATTGTACAATGCGCGTACAATAGAGACGAAACGCGCGCGAGCGATTGTGACAAACTCGTTAGCGGCAAATCGACGCTATTTGCCGGCTTCGAGCGCGAAATAAGGGAAACTAGTGGATACTCTGGGCTCGAAATAAACGCACGTCTGAGAAAGACATACAGGGTGTCCCGGGTTTTAACCGACAAACTGCGGGAGCATATTCTACTAGTGGAAATAAGAAAAAATTCTTATATCGAGTTTGCTTAGAAATGCTTTATTACAAAGTTATAAACCAATATTGAAAAGAAATATGAGATAAGTAGCAACGGAACATAGTGCAGAATTTGCAAGGTCGAAGATGTTCACATGTATTCATGTTCACTATGTTGAAACGATTCAGTATGATTGTTACTTTCACAACAGTAGCTGTTAGATTTCAATCGTCGTGTCAACTAGCACTTACTATCAGAACGCCAAAAGTGTTTTCAAATGAGGAATACACCGATATTCATTTCGTGTACGGATTCTGTGACGGAAATGCACGAGCTGCCGTACGAGAGTATCAACGTAGATTTCCTAACAGGAGAGTACCAGATAGTTCTGTGTTTAGTAATACCCATTTGCAATTACGTAATTTGGGTTCATTTCGACCTATGAATGAATATAATGATGTTCGTTCAGCTCTAAGACACCGACGACGCTCGGAAAGAATCTTAAATCTTTTTGATAATACTCCTATACGAAGTGTTCGACGTGCTTCAGCTCAACTGCAGATATCGCGAAACACTATTTGGAAAACATTGCGTGCTGATGACAGATTCGCATATCGTTACACACCTGTACAAGAATGACTTCCAATCGATTATCAGAAACGAGTCGAATTTTGTAACTGGTATGTGAATGCAGTAGAAAGGGACAATCTTTTCTCATCAATGATATTATGGACAGATGAAGCGACCTTTACAAGACGAGGCATATTCAATTCTCATAATAGCCATGTATGGGCTCATAATAATCCACATACTACCAGACGAAGAAACTTTCAACACGAATTTCGATGTAATGTTTCGATGGGTATGCTTCATGACCGGCTTATTGGTCCGTTCTTTTTACCTGACCGATTGAACGGAGAATCTTTTCGAAGATTCCTATCAAACGATTTACCAATTTTGATGGAAAATGTGCCACTGCAGTTTCGCCAAAACAGCTGGATACAGTTAGACGGTTGTCCATCGCACTACGCTAGACAAGTTAGAAACTGGTTAGACGAACATTACGCTCATAGGTGGATTGGTCGAGGAGGACCGGTTTTCTGGCCTCCAAGATCGCCCGATTTAACGCCTCTTGATTTTTATTTATGGGCAACTTTAAAAAATAAAATTTACAGTACAGAAGTAATCTCGCTTGAAGATTTAAAGCGACGAATTACTACTAGTGGAAATAAGAAAAAATTCTTATATCGAGTTTGCTTAGAAATGCTTTATTACAAAGTTATAAACCAATATTGAAAAGAAATATGAGATAAGTAGCAACGGAACATAGTGTAGACTTTGGAAGGTCGAAGATGTTCACATGTATTCATGTTCACTATGTTGAAACGATTCAGTATGATTGTTACTTTCACAACAGTAGCTGTTAGATTTCAATCGTCGTGTGAACTAGCAATTACTATCAGAACGCCAAAAGTGTTTTCAAATGAGGAATACACCGATATTCATTTCGTGTACGGATTCTGTGACGGAAATGCACGAGCTGCCGTACGAGAGTATCAACGTAGATTTCCTAACAGGAGAGTACCAGATAGTTCTGTGTTTAGTAATACCCATTTGCAATTACGTAATTTGGGTTCATTTCGACCTATGAATGAATATAATGATGTTCGTTCAGCTCTAAGACACCGACGACGCTCGGAAAGAATCTTAAATCTTTTTGATAATACTCCTATACAAAGTGTTCGACGTGCTTCAGCTCAACTGCAGATATCGCGAAACACTATTTGGAAAACATTGCGTGCTGATGACAGATTCGCATATCGTTACACACCTGTACAAGAATGACTTCCAATCGATCGTCAGAAACGAGTCGAATTTTGTAACTGGTATGTGAATGCAGTAGAAAGGGACAATCTTTTCTCATCAATGATATTATGGACAGATGAAGCGACCTTTACAAGACGAGGCATATTCAATTCTCATAATAGCCATGTATGGGCTCATAATAATCCACATATTACCAGACGAAGAAACTTTCAACACGAATTTCGATGTAATGTTTCGATGGGTATGCTTCATGACCGGCTTATTGGTCCGTTCTTTTTACCTGACCGATTGAACGGAGAATCTTTTCGAAGATTCCTATCAAACGATTTACCAATTTCGATGGAAAATGTGCCACTGCAGTTTCGCCAAAACAGCTGGATACAGTTAGACGGTTGTCCATCGCACTACGCTAGACAAGTTAGAAACTGGTGAGACGAACATTACGCTCATAGGTGGATTGGTCGAGGAGGACCGGTTTTCTGGCCTCCAAGATCGCCCGATTTAACGCCTCTTGATTTTTATTTATGGGCAACTTCAAAAAATAAAGTTTACAGTACAGAAGTAATCTCGCTTGAAGATTTAAAGCGACGAATTACTACTAGTGGAAATAAGAAAAAATTCTTATTTCGAGTTTGCTTAGAAATGCTTTATTACAAAGTTATGAACCAATATTGAAAAGAAATATGAGATAAGTAGCAACGGAACATAGTGCAGAATTTGGAAGGTCGAAGATGTTCACATGTATTCATGTTCACTATGTTGAAACGATTCAGTATGATTGTTACTTTCACAACAGTAGCTGTTAGATTTCAATCGTCGTGTGAACTAGCAATTACTATCAGAACGCCAAAAGTGTTTTCAAATGAGGAATACACCGATATTCATTTCGTGTACGGATTCTGTGACGGAAATGCACGAGCTGCCGTACGAGAGTATCAACGTAGATTTCCTAACAGGAGAGTACCAGATAGTTCTGTGTTTAGTAATACCCATTTGCAATTACGTAATTTGGGTTCATTTCGACCTATGAATGAATATAATGATGTTCGTTCAGCTCTAAGACACCGACGACGCTCGGAAAGAATCTTAAATCTTTTTGATAATACTCCTATACAAAGTGTTCGACGTGCTTCAGCTCAACTGCAGATATCGCGAAACACTATTTGGAAAACATTGCGTGCTGATGACAGATTCGCATATCGTTACACACCTGTACAAGAATGACTTCCAATCGATCGTCAGAAACGAGTCGAATTTTGTAACTGGTATGTGAATGCAGTAGAAAGGGACAATCTTTTCTCATCAATGATATTATGGACAGATGAAGCGACCTTTACAAGACGAGGCATATTCAATTCTCATAATAGCCATGTATGGGCTCATAATAATCCACATACTACCAGACGAAGAAACTTTCAACACGAATTTCGATGTAATGTTTCGATGGGTATGCTTCATGACCGGCTTATTGGTCCGTTCTTTTTACCTGACCGATTGAACGGAGAATCTTTTCGAAGATTCCTATCAAACGATTTACCAATTTTGATGGAAAATGTGCCACTGCAGTTTCGCCAAAACAGCTGGATACAGTTAGACGGTTGTCCATCGCACTACGCTAGACAAGTTAGAAACTGGTTAGACGAACATTACGCTCATAGGTGGATTGGTCGAGGAGGACCGGTTTTCTGGCCTCCAAGATCGCCCGATTTAACGCCTCTTGATTTTTATTTATGGGTAACTTTAAAAAATAAAGTTTACAGTACAGAAGTAATCTCGCTTGAAGATTTAAAGCGACGAATTACTACTAGTGGAAATAAGAAAAAATTCTTATATCGAGTTTGCTTAGAAATGCTTTATTACAAAGTTATGAACCAATATTGAAAAGAAATATGAGATAAGTAGCAACGGAACATAGTGCAGAATTTGGAAGGTCGAAGATGTTCACATGTATTCATGTTCACTATGTTGAAACGATTCAGTATGATTGTTACTTTCACAACAGTAGCTGTTAGATTTCAATCGTCGTGTGAACTAGCAATTACTATCAGAACGCCAAAAGTGTTTTCAAATGAGGAATACACCGATATTCATTTCGTGTACGATTCTGTGACGGAAATGCACGAGCTGCCGTACGAGAGTATCAACGTAGATTTCCTAACAGGAGAGTACCAGATAGTTCTGTGTTTAGTAATACCCATTTGCAATTACGTAATTTGGGTTCATTTCGACCTATGAATGAATATAATGATGTTCGTTCAGCTCTAAGACACCGACGACGCTCGGAAAGAATCTTAAATCTTTTTGATAATACTCCTATACAAAGTGTTCGACGTGCTTCAGCTCAACTGCAGATATCGCGAAACACTATTTGGAAAACATTGCGTGCTGATGACAGATTCGCATATCGTTACACACCTGTACAAGAATGACTTCCAATCGATCGTCAGAAACGAGTCGAATTTTGTAACTGGTATGTGAATGCAGTAGAAAGGGACAATCTTTTCTCATCAATGATATTATGGACAGATGAAGCGACCTTTACGAGACGAGGCATATTCAATTCTCATAATAGCCATGTATGGGCTCATAATAATCCACATACTACCAGACGAAGAAACTTTCAACACGAATTTCGATGTAATGTTTCGATGGGTATGCTTCATGACCGGCTTATTGGTCCGTTCTTTTTACCTGACCGATTGAACGGAGAATCTTTTCGAAGATTCCTATCAAACGATTTACCAATTTTGATGGAAAATGTGCCACTGCAGTTTCGCCAAAACAGCTGGATACAGTTAGACGGTTGTCCATCGCACTACGCTAGACAAGTTAGAAACTGGTGAGACGAACATTACGCTCATAGGTGGATTGGTCGAGGAGGACCGGTTTTCTGGCCTCCAAGATCGCCCGATTTAACGCCTCTTGATTTTTATTTATGGGCAACTTTAAAAAATAAAGTTTACAGTACAGAAGTAATCTCGCTTGAAGATTTAAAGCGACGAATTACTAATTCAGTTACTGAGATGCAACAAAATTTTCAGGAATGTCGTACTGTAACAAATTCTGTACTACGTCGATGTCTAGCTTGTATCGATGCGCAAGGACAACATTTTGAAATGCGTCACTAAATCATTGCGTAGATAATTTATATTTTTGTGAAAAAATCCGTTGTTACTTATCTCATATTTCTTTTCAATATTGGTTTATAACTTTGCAATAAAGCATTTCTAAGCAAACTCGATATAAGAATTTTTTCTTATTTCCACTAGTAGAATATGCTCCCGCAGTTTGTCGGTTAAAACCCGGGACACCCTGTATATCGAACTCTTGGTCTCTATTACATGGCTGTTTTCAACGACTTTGCCGCTTTGCGAGGGAACACTTTTTCTCCGCTCCGGAACGCCACCCACCTGGTCGGCGGCGCGGCCGGCCGGCGAGGAAATTCAATTCAGTTTGACAGTTCGGAATACGTTTACGCGGAGCAGACGTCGTCATTGTCACGCCTACGGCCGCTTATTCGAGTCCTTTGAAAGACTGGTCGCGGGCGTTAAAAAGCCTCTCAAGCCAGCTAGTCAATCTTCGTCCAGAGTATTTTTTCACAGTTTTATTATCGTAAACGGATAAGCAGGTATTTGTCGTTCACGGACGTAATTCCGTGGCGGACAATGAAGCTTTGCAGAGCGGGGACATTGATCGTGCCTCGACTCGTCGAGGACGCTTATTACTCCGTCTCGTTCCTCTTTCCTTCCCTTTTTGTCCCTCCGCTCTTCTCGCTCTCTGTCGTGCCGTTACATGTCAGAAATCATACTCAGTGGAGTCGTTCCACTTCAGAAACTCCGGCTACTTCTGAGATCGTTATACGTAAGTCCATCGCGTGTTCAAAAGACGGCGTGCTCGATGTACATTGAACAACCAGAACTTGCTGGCCTAAGCAGCTAATTACTTTAAATCGCATCAGTCGCTTGGTCTTTGTAACTTCTTATCTTTCTTCTTGCCTAACTTTTCTTTATCTTCACTATCTTTATATATCCGTATTGTATCGCTTCATGCTACTATTACAAATTTCTATATGTTACCAGATTCCGAAGGAAGTACGAATAAACGGCTAGTACTTTATTTCTTCTTCACATACTTATTTCTCGATATTCCATCCGACCAAAATCTACGCATATCTACGCAGGCTACGCATATTGACAAATGACATTGATATACGGTTACGCACAAAGCATCACGAAAGTGTTCGCCGCATCGATCATCGGCGTCTCCTACAAAGGGAAATGGTGCTCGGAAAAAAAGAGCATCGCATCGTCAGCTGGCGGTGCCCAAAAATATGTGGAACTGACGGAAACGCCGACGGTAGGAGAAAAAGGGCTGAAAAAGCGCACGAAATTGGCGCGCGAATCACGTTACGAAGTAGCCGTTCTAACAGGGGGATATTCCAACAAAATGGCAGCGCAGCGACGGCGCGCTGCTGGAATTAATGTTGCCTATATCAATTTTACATCCATTTACGTAATTGATTTGGTCGTTGTAGAACAGTTCGATGCCCCGGAATCTCGGCAAAGCTCCGCGCGCGATCCGAACGAATTTCATTTGCGTGACGAAAAAAAAGGAAGGATGTAAAGCCCTTAATCGTTTGCGCGAACGGGCTCCGAAAATCGATCGGACCGATTGCTTAAATGCGATTAGTGGGATGGCCAGGAACGTCGCGTTTTCTCAGGACGTATCGACGTATCCGCGGACACGTTTATCGGGTGTTATCTGAAGAGCTGTTTTAATCAAGTCGCCCGGCATTGAGACGCCACGTATTTTCAACCCTTTCATCAGGCGGTGCGGTGCGGCCGGGTCGCCTCGTCGATGGGTGAAAAGACGTCTCACAATTCTCTGTTTTTCGGCACGAGGGATGGTCGGATAGGGAGAGTGTCTCCTCTTCCGGTCAATACTTCACGGAGAACCGGGGCAGAACGCCAACAAGATTCATTTTCCGAGTGGAGTTTTGCGCGGCGAAGCGTGCGCTCATCGGCGAACGGGCCATCGTTCAGGAATTTGCACCACATACTTCATCGATATCAGATCCTATGGTTCATGTAAAGGTAAATAGATATCGGAGCGAAATTGCGATTGAATATTGGCGGAAACGAAAATTGAATCTAAAGAAGCGAAGGCAGAACGGAAAAGGGACCAAAATCACATTAACTCTGTTCTCTCTGCTAAGCCGTACACGTACGTAAAATGTATCCCCATGATCAAGGGAAGACGGAAACATTTATTGAGGCTTGAGCAGATATTCAAGTAATTTAGTAGTAACCACGAGTAATCAAATCAGGTACACCCTCAGAAAGGATTTCTGATAACAAGACGAAAAATATTCTTGACTAATTTAATCGTATTACGAGTATAAAAAATATGAAAATTAAACAATTTTTTATTTAAATCAGTAATTTCTATTCTTCTCTCTCGAATTAAATAAGATTGTCTTACTGTTTTGAGACAAGAGTAACATATACAAATTTATGCTTATATATTCTTGTATGTAGAATAATTTGATACTAGCGCCACTTTATAGTAGGCTTTGTCGATGTCGACGCATCATTTTCTCACAGTCGCTCGTCGACTCGGCGCTTCTGCGTCCTTTATTCGGATAAAACGGCCAATATTTATGTGTTGCAATCGAAAATCGGGAAAGTGTTTCTGTTATTTACAATGAATAAGTGCAATACTCTACAAGAAATATTAAACGATATGGAAATGTAAGTAAGTATATACAATATACTTACTTGAGAAATAAGATTCGAGATAAGAAATTTCCATACCTTTTAATATTTCTTGTAAAGTATTGTACTTATTCATTGTAAATAACAGAAACACTTTCCCGATTTTCGATTGCAACACATAAATATCGGCCGTTTTGTACAGATTCTACAAATTCTCTTAGAAGAATAGAATAAGATGTCTTTTAGATCTCACAATATTCTTAAATCAAGAATATTGTGAACTTGCTAGAAATTTGTATCTAAATCCTTCTGAGAAAATTAATGAGATAGCGCCAAGATTATTTGAATCTAGATTTTCGAATTTTCTATTCAAGATTAAAATATGCTTCTTTTCAATAATAAATATGATTGTCGCTATAGCGATCTTATTTTATGATAGATTAAAGAGTAATAGCATTGAGTCCAGAAATCTTGTCTGTGGGTGCAGCATCATTGGTTCCATCCGCTGGAAATCCTGATGATGAAAAAGAGCGTTGTTACTTATTATACATACTTTTTCTTCCATGTATTAGGTGTGTGCAAGTGTTTTCATTTTGTTGCACATTTTCGGTTTAGATGTATAAAATACGATCATCAAAAATTTCCTTGTTTTTACGATTTCCTCTCGAAAATTATTAAATATCGAATCCCTTTGCGAAAAAAGGGATTTTTTTTCGCGTCTCGAAAGTACACCCTCAGAAAGGATTTCTGATAACAAGACGAAAAATATTCTTGACTAATTTAATCGTATTACGAGTATAAAAAATATGAAAATTAAACAATTTTTTATGTAAATCAGTAATTTCTATTCTTCTCTCTCGAATTAAATAAGATTGTCTTACTGTTTTGAGACAAGAGTAACATATACAAATTTATGCTTATATATTCTTGTATGTAGAATAATTTGATACTAGCGCCACTTTATAGTAGGCTTTGTCGATGTCGACGCATCATTTTCTCACAGTCGCTCGTCGACTCGGCGCCGTCCTTTATTCGGATAAAACGGCCAATATTTATGCGTTGCAATCGAAAATCGGGAAAGTTTTTCTGTTATTTACAATGAATAAGTGCAATACTCTACAAGAAATATTAAACGATATGGAAATGTAAGTAAGTGTATACAATATACTTGAGAAATAAGATTCGAGATAAGACATTTCCATACCTTTAATATTTCTTGCAGAGTATTGCACTTATTCATTGTAAATAACAGAAACACTTTCCCGGTTTTCGATTGCAACACATAAATATTGGCCGTTTTGTGCAGATTCTACAAATTCTCTTAGAAGAATAGAATAAGATGTCTTTTAGATCTCACAATATTCTTAAATCAAGAATATTTTGAACTTGCTACAAATTTGTATCTAAATCCTTCTGAGAAAATTAATGAGATAGCACCAAGATTATTTGAATCTAGATTTTGGAATTTTCTATTCGAGATTAAAATATGCTTCTTTTCAATAATAAATATGATTGTCGCTATAGCGATCTTATTTTATGATAGATTAAAGAGTAATAGCATTAAGTCCAGAAATCTTTTCTGTGGGTGCAGCATCATTGGTTCCATCCGCTGGAAATCCTGATGATGAAAAAGAGCGCTGTTACTTATTATACACACTTTTTCTTCCATGTATTAGGTGTTTGCAAGTGTTTTCATTTTCTTGCACATTTTCGTTTTAGATGTATAAAATACGATCATCAAAAATTTCCTTGTTTTTACGAATTTCTCTCGAAAATTATTAAATATCGAATCCCTTTGCGAAAAAAGGGATTTTTTTTCGCGTCTCGAAAGTACACCCTCAGAAAGGATTTCTGATAACAAGACGAAAAATATTCTTCACTAATTTAATCGTATTACAAGTATAAAAAATATGAAAATAAAACAATTTTTAATTTAAATCAGTAATTTCTATTCTTCTCTCTCGAATTAAATAAGATTGTCTTACTGTCTTGAGACAAGAGTAACATGTACACATTTATGCTTATATATTCTTGTATGTAGAATAAGTTGATATTAGCGCCACTTTATAGTAGGCTTTGTCGATGTCGACGCATCATTTTCTCACAGTCGCTCGTCGACTCGGCGCTTCTGCGTCCTTTATTCGGATAAAACGGCCAATATTTATGCGTTGCAATCGAAAATCGGGAAAGTGTTTCTGTTATTTACAATGAATAAGTGCCATACTCTACAAGAAATATTAAACGATATGGAAATGTAAGTAAGTATATACAATATACTTACATGAGAAATAAGATTCGGGATAAGACATTTCCATACCTATTAATATTTCTTGTAGAGTATTGCACTTATTCATTGTAAATAACAGAAACACTTTCCCGGTTTTCGATTGGAACACATAAATATTGGCCGTTTTGTGCAGATTCTACAAATTCTCTTAGAAGAATAGAATAAGATGTCTTTTAGATCTTACAATATTCTTAAATCAAGAATATTTTGAACTTGCTACAAATTTTTTATCTAAATCCTTCTGAGAAAATTGAGATAGCACCAAGATTATTTGAATCTAGATTTTCGAATTTTCTATTCGAGATTAAAATATGCTTCTTTTCAATAATAAATATGATTGTCGCTATAGCGATCTTATTTTATGATTACTTATCGCAGCGTAACAAGTCTTACCATCTGATATCGACAACATCGATCTAATACTCCAAGTGCATCAATTCTTCAAGCAAAAAACTCGTCCACTTTGCGCTTGCTTGTAGCACTTTGTACTTTAACGATCGCCGTGCTTTCGGTATCTTCATTATTCGTTGTTTCTTTCGCGGCATTTTTCCTCCGTTCTCATGGCAAATAGTTCACCACACCCCGCGTTCTTTATTCTTATGCTGTGGTTTTCTTGCTAAACCACGTAGCGTAGCGGCGGTGCGATGAAAGCATCCTGAAAAGTTAATTCCGCGTGTCCGCATCCCATGCATTCTGCGTGCCTCATACGTGCTCTTCGGTGCTGACGCCGGGGCTAAGTAACCGGTCAGTTACCGTAATTACTCAATTAATTTTCTTGCTCCCTCTCGTCTTTCCTCCCTCACGCGGCTCGCCTGTGTTCGCCGGAGAACGCGGTCTGCAAAAACCCGCGGTAGGTTACTCTTGCGAAGGGTAAGTTACACGTTCGCGTGCCGAGGAAAGTGAAACTGTACCATTTCCCGCGTCTGCAAAAAGTCACGCCCGTCCTCTAGACCGTATAACCGGATAAAATAAAACGGAAGTTTGATATAGAATCGAGACGTGTTCGGCAGCCGGATGTGTAACTCAGCGCTAGAGAATTCAGCTGAAACGACAGACCGCGCGTAAAATACGAGAAACTGAGCGCGAGTGATGAAATTCTCTTCAGCCCTTTAGATCCTGCTCACGGATCAAGAGAGGTTTCCAGCGATCACATTCAGCTTATCGACAAGAAGTTTTACAGATGTTCTGCACAGTGACAGCTTGAAAATTATTTGTATTAAATGAACAAATGACATGTTCAATGTAAACAACTCGTCCTGCGAAACGTTAAAGAAAAATCTACGTAAATTATTTTATTTTATCAAGTGAAAATTATTTTGTAAATGAACAAATTTAGCGCTTGTCGCGATAATTAGATGACATGTTCAATGTAAACAACTCGTTCTGTTAAAAAAAAATTTGCGCAAAACACTGTCAGGCGCTTATCACATTTATTCGCATCGTGCGAATTGCACTTTTCGCGTGCACGTTTGCAGACATGCAAGAATTATTGCGAGAATGTAATTTCGCCCGGAAGGGAAATTTGTTCCCAAAATTCGGTAACATGTGACTCGATAACATCGAAAGGCCACTCTTGTATCGCGGTAATATAGTTTTCGCGTAATTTCACGCGATACGGTTGAACGGGTGCGCTGTAAAACGTATCGGATATATGTTACTACCATGATTAGCGCGTTCATTCGCGACATGCCTCATTTTAATCGTGCGAATAAGTTTGCGTTGGACACAGCGATGAAATTTATTCTGAGCTTCTTCGTCAGTTGTCAAACACTCGCATTGGATCTAGTGCGCGTATTCTCGTCTCCCGTTTCGGCGAAATTAGCTAGAAAGTTGAGGAGCAAACTAGCCAGGCAAAGATAGGCATTGCCGCATGCGTCGATGAAAACGAGAAAGTCCGTGAATCTTAAGCTCCATTCTCCCGGATGCGGCATGGAAGTCGTTCTTGCCAAATTTTTCTAGATAACTCTCAAGGATTTCGGATGGTAAGGGAACTTGAGATTTATGAAGAGCCGCAAATTTATCATCGCAGAAGCTGGGAAGAGTGAGAGAGAGAGAGAGAGAGGGAACATCACCGCGTTGTGATTGGTAATAATCTTTCTGTTGCACTGGCAATTAATTCGAGAGAGGGAATTTTATGGGAAATAAGGAATATTAATTCAGCTGTGCTTTAACCGCTCCGCGATAATGAACGTCCGTTGTCTTCGTTCAAGAGTATCGAGTCTCGTGAAATAAATTGAGATACTAAAACACTTGGCGGATCTGCTGTGTCAACTTCGGTAAATCGGTCAATTTCGGAACCGTGTTTGTACTCTAAATTGAGCTACAAGTGTGCTTAGTTGCTATCATTTTAAAGCATCTTAAAGTAATCTTATTTTCGTTTGTAGTCACACCGTTAAATTACGAGGAAATAAACAGTTACGTAAAATACGCAACTTCGTTAATTTTTGAGATGTCTGAAATCCGCTTGCATCCATTCCATTGAAAATCGTCGTTTATAACTGTTTTTAATCATTTATAATTGTTTTTCCTTTTATTATATATCATCTCTCTCGAAATATTTTTATATAATTATATATATATCATCGAAATGTTTTTATCTTGTAATCGAATGCCAAGCATTTTTTCCAAATACTATAATTATCAAACTGCAAACGAAATTATTTTTACTATAAACAATTATAAACGAAATGCTGCCATTTCATATATTAGAAATTTAAAAATATTAAAAGTGAAGGATGCCAAATATATAACTAATTGAGGAATTATCCGCATTATATGTTCGCGAATATACGTATTGCATAGACTTGCGATTTATTCGTATAAATAAAAGCAACGAGAGAAGTCGGTTACATTAAAGCTAAAATGGCATTTACATCAGGTATGCATTTTTATTAAAATCGCAGCGATAATATTGTTTGCTCTGAAAGCACTTTTATTCGACGAGGCATTTCACGAGAAGAAACGTGCATTGGTTTCGAGCGAGATGATGTAATTAGTACCGATTTTCACTCGTCTCTCTTTTGTGAGAGATATAATAAAACAGACTACTTTGCAGCCCGCAATTTATATGACTCGAGACTACGCGCGACCATTCGCTGTCGCTGCAACACTCGGTCGAAAGTGCTTTCGCGTACCCGTTAAATTTTTTCTACTCACACACCCGTGGTGGCTGACAAATTGTATTACCCCGCGAGATGTTCGTCTTGTTTTCACCCCGAGCCCGTATATCGCGACGCGAGCTGGATGTGAGAAAGTTTGCGCAAACCGATGGTTTGTCAGCTCGAACACGCGGGCAGTTAGAGAAATGATCCTGCTCGGTATCGGAATTTGATTGCACTTCTCAGCGGACAACGGGGCAACGCGATGTGTTTTCGCGTATTGTTCGATTAAAGAGAAGTGCCAGCAAATTGCTCTTACCGGAGAAATTTGATAAGGATGCCGAGGTCCGCTGTGAAATTAATCTTACGTGAAACCGCAAGTCGGGAGTTCGTAACTGGCTGCTTCCTCTCTTGGAGGGTAAGAGTCATAATTGATATCGGGAAGCGTATCCTCCAAGCAAGACCAATTATGGGGCGCATTTGTAATGGTCCAGCCGACAGCCAAGGGAGATCCTTTGTGCGCACGTGAAACCGAAGCGCTTGTCAACGCGCTTGTCGCACTCTCGAAATCCGCGCGGTTTTACATCCGCGAAATCATTTGAGTGCGCGAACCCTTTGGATCTTCCCCGATGGTTTTTATTACGGCGCCTCCAGCAACACGGGTCTCTGTAGAATCGTGCCTCGAATACCGGTGAGGCTTCGTGCTCGGATATATTATATACAGGGTGTCCCGGGTTTTAACCGACAAACTGCGGGAGCATATTCTACTAGTGGAAATAAGAAAAAATTCTTATTTCGAGTTTGCTTACAAATGCTTTATTACAAAGTTATAAACCAATATTGGAAAGAAATATCAGATAAGTAACAACGGAACATAGTGCAGAATTTGGAAGGTCGAAGATGTTCACACGTATTCATGTTCACTATGTTGAAACGATTCAGTATGATTGTTACTTTCACAACAGTAGCTGTTAGATTTCAATCGTCGTGTGAACTAGCAATTACTATTAGAACGCCAAAAGTGTTTTCAAATGAGGAATACACCGATATTCATTTCGTGTACGGATTCTGTGACGGAAATGCACGACCTGCCGTAAGAGAGTATCAACGTAGATTTCCTAACAGGAGAGTACCAGATAGTTCTGTGTTTAGTAATACCCATTTGCAATTACGTAATTTGGGTTCATTTCGACCTATGAATGAATATGATGATGTTCGTTCAGCTCTAAGACACCGACGACGCTCGGAAAGAATCTTAAATCTTTTTGATAATACTCCTACACAAAGTGTTCGACGTGCTTCAGCTCAACTGCAGATATCGCGAAACACTATTTGGAGAACATTGCGTGCTGATGACAGATTCGCATATCGTTACACACCTGTACAAGAATGACTTCCAATCGATCATCAGAAACGAGTCGAATTTTGTAACTGGTATGTGAATGCAGTAGAAAGGGACAATCTTTTCTCATCAATGATATTATGGACAGATGAAGCGACCTTTACAAGACGAGGCATATTCAATTCTCATAATAGCCATGTATGGGCTCATAATAATCCACATACTACCAGACGAAGAAACTTTCAACACGAATTTCGATGTAATGTTTCGATGGGTATGCTTCATGACCGGCTTATTGGTCCGTTCTTTTTACCTGACCGATTGAACGGAGAATCTTTTCGAAGATTCCTATCAAACGATTTACCAATTTTGATGGAAAATGTGCCACTGCAGTTTCGCCAAAACAGCTGGATACAGTTAGACGGTTGTCCATCGCACTACGCTAGACAAGTTAGAAACTGGTTAGACGAACATTACGCTCATAGGTGGATTGGTCGAGGAGGACCGGTTTTCTGGCCTCCAAGATCGCCCGATTTAACGCCTCTTGATTTTTATTTATGGGCAACTTTAAAAAATAAAGTTTACAGTACAGAAGTAATCTCGCTTGAAGATTTAAAGCAACGAATTACTACTAGTGGAAATAAGAAAAAATTCTTATATCGAGTTTGCTTAGAAATGCTTTATTACAAAATTATAAACCAATATTGAAAAGAAATATGAGATAAGTAACAACGGAACATAGTGCAGAATTTGGAAGGTCGAAGATGTTCACACGTATTCATGTTCACTATGTTGAAACGATTCAGTATGATTGTTACTTTCACAACAGTAGCTGGTAGATTTCAATCGTCGTGTGAACTAGCAATTACTATCAGAACGCCAAAAGTGTTTTCAAATGAGGAATACACCGATATTCATTTCGTGTACGGATTCTGTGACGGAAATGCACGACCTGCCGTAAGAGAGTATCAACGTAGATTTCCTAACAGGAGAGTACCAGATAGTTCTGTGTTTAGTAATACCCATTTGCAAGTACGTAATTTGGGTTCATTTCGACCTATGAATGAATATGATGATGTTCGTTCAGCTCTAAGACACCGACGACGCTCGGAAAGAATCTTAAATCTTTTTGATAATACTCCTACACAAAGTGTTCGACGTGCTTCAGCTCAACTGCAGATATCGCGAAACACTATTTGGAGAACATTGCGTGCTGATGACAGATTCGCATATCGTTACACACCTGTACAAGAATGACTTCCAATCGATCATCAGAAACGAGTCGAATTTTGTAACTGGTATGTGAATGCAGTAGAAAGGGACAATCTTTTCTCATCAATGATATTATGGACAAATGAAGCGACCTTTACAAGACGAGGCATATTCAATTCTCATAATAGCCATGTATGGGCTCATAATAATCCACGTACTACCAGACGAAGAAACTTTCAACACGAATTTCGATGTAATGTTTGGATGGGTATGCTTCATGACCGGCTTATTGGTCCGTTCTTTTTACCTGACCGATTGAACGGAGAATCTTTTCGAAGATTCCTATCAAACGATTTACCAATTTTGATGGAAAATGTGCCACTGCAGTTTCGCCAAAACAGCTGGATACAGTTAGACGGTTGTCCATCGCACTATGCTAGACAAGTTAGAAACTGGTTAGACGAACATTACGCTCATAGGTGGATTGGTCGAGGAGGACCGGTTTTCTGGCCTCCAAGATCGCCCGATTTAACGCCTCTTGATTTTTATTTATGGGCAACTTTAAAAAATAAAGTTTACAGTACAGAAGTAATCTCGCTTGAAGATTTAAAGCAACGAATTACTACTAGTGGAAATAAGAAAAAATTCTTATATCGAGTTTGCTTAGAAATGCTTTATTACAAAGTTATAAACCAATATTGAAAAGAAATATGAGATAAGTAACAACGGAACGTAGTGCAGAATTTGGAAGGTCGAAGATGTTCACACGTATTCATGTTCACTATGTTGAAACGATTCAGTATGATTGTTACTTTCACAACAGTAGCTGTTAGATTTCAATCGTCGTGTGAACTAGCAATTACTATCAGAACGCCAAAAGTGTTTTCAAATGAGGAATACACCGATATTCATTTCGTGTACGGATTCTGTGACGGAAATGCACGACCTGCCGTAAGAGAGTATCAACGTAGATTTCCTAACAGGAGAGTACCAGATAGTTCTGTGTTTAGTAATACCCATTTGCAATTACGTAATTTGGGTTCATTTCGACCTATGAATGAATATGATGATGTTCGTTCAGCTCTAAGACACCGACGACGCTCGGAAAGAATCTTAAATCTTTTTGATAATACTCCTACACAAAGTGTTCGACGTGCTTCAGCTCAACTGCAGATATCGCGAAACACTATTTGGAGAACATTGCGTGCTGATGACAGATTCGCATATCGTTACACACCTGTACAAGAATGACTTCCAATCGATCATCAGAAACGAGTCGAATTTTGTAACTGGTATGTGAATGCAGTAGAAAGGGACAATCTTTTCTCATCAATGATATTATGGACAGATGAAGCGACCTTTACGAGACGAGGCATATTCAATTCTCATAATAGCCATGTATGGGCTCATAATAATCCACATACTACCAGACGAAGAAACTTTCAACACGAATTTCGATGTAATGTTTGGATGGGTATGCTTCATGACCGGCTTATTGGTCCGTTCTTTTTACCTGACCGATTGAACGGAAATCTTTTCGAAGATTCCTATCAAACGATTTACCATTTTGATGGAAAATGTGCCACTGCAGTTTCGCCACAACAGCTGGATACAGTTAGACGGTTGTCCATCGCACTACGCTAGACAAGTTAGAAACTGGTTAGACGAACATTACGCTCATAGGTGGATTGGTCGAGGAGGACCGGTTTTCTGGCCTCCAAGATCGCCCGATTTAACGCCTCTTGATTTTTATTTATGGGCAACTTTAAAAAATAAAATTTACAGTACAGAAGTAATCTCGCTTGAAGATTTAAAGCAACGAATTACTAATTCAGTTACTGAGATGCAACAAAATTTTCAGGAATGTCGTACCGTAACAAATTCTGTACTACGTCGATGTCTAGCTTGTATCGATGTGCAAGGACAACATTTTGAAATGCGTCACTAAATCATTGCGTAGATAATTTTTATTTTTGTGAAAAAATCCGTTGTTACTTATCTCATATTTCTTTTCAATATTGGTTTATAACTTTGTAATGAAGCATTTCTAAGCAAACTCGATATAAGAATTTTTTCTTATTTCCACTAGTAGAATATGCTCCCGCAGTTTGTCGGTTAAAACCCGGGACACCCTGTATATCTACGACGATACACCAGGCTTCCATCGATAAAAGTCGATCGTTGGCACCGCAATCGTAACAGAAGTGCCACGGCGAAGTACAATCGTTATATGCACGAGAGCTACGGTACACGGTATTGTTATGCCACGTATGCGGCAGACGCATCTCGTTGTGCCAGAGAACGACGCACAGTGGGCTAAACTCGAAAAAGGCTGGCCAAAAGTAATAACTCGAAAACATGACGTTTTAGAAAAAAATGTTTCAAATCAAAGTTATAGGTTTTAGATAATAATACTAGTATGACCTTGAATAGCGTTGCCAAGGTCACGCAAAGGTCACCTTGAATTTTTTAAATGGGAACCTCCAGTTTTCATTAGATATTTTTGTAGCTTACCTCAAGAGCTTTTCAGAACACTATAACAAAGTATTTATCCGTTAAATACTTCGAAGTTATGAAGCTTGAAAGTTACAGTCGCTACCGCGCCGCGTCGTGCGTTTCGCGGCATTTAAAAATTTCACGGTGATCTGTACATGATCTTGACAACACTATCAAGGTCATACTGGTATTGCTATGTAATGCTTCACTTAAAAACCTACAACTTTCATTTCAAACAGTTTTTACCAAAACGCCAAATTTTCGAGTTATTACGATATGAAAATTAAAATGAAACATCCTGTATGTAACGCAAAGGTGTGCGTCGGTGTGCACAATTCAAACGGAAATACTTAGTTTGAATCCTACACAAGATGATAAAACAAGAATCCCAAACAGCCTTTTACAGCTATTTAAAAAAAATGATGTTGAACTTTACTTCTTTCTTATATTTTTAGAAAACAAAAACTTAGATTAACACAAATTGATGAACAAACATTTTTAATGGTTATAACTGTTTGGGAAAAGAGTTTCAATTCTATTTATAAAGTAAAAAGCAAAATTACTTGCATTCGCATACAAGAATGTAAGCTATAGCCTATACTCATTCATAATTCGTTTTTCGGAACATTAACGCGTTGCCTCCTATTAATTGTTGATTAATGGGAAGGAAATTTTTCCTACGAAACTCCATTCACAGTTTTGAAAATATTGATATCCATGAATCAAAAAAGGTCGAAATGCACAGATTTGCAAGAGTTGAAAAAATTCGACTTTTGGCCAGCTTTTTTCGATTCTAGCCCACTGTGCGACGCTTGGAAATTACCGAACTGTAATCGTTGAAGATTCGCGGACTGCGAGCGAAACTGTCATGGAAAAGTGCGATTGGATTGCGCTTTTTTTTAAGCTCTAGCAATACCGCGTTTCTACGGTACTTTCGCTCGCCCGTTGTGTCACGGAGAATCGATAGTTTGTGCTGTTAATTCGATTGACCACGCTCTTCGCGAGATGCGCACGTCGAGAATCATGCTAAACGGCGCGCTTCAAACGAACGCTTTTAAACGAACCGCATTGCGTCTCTTGCAAAGAGATTGCGCGGTTAAATGCAGCAGGAGATGTACAGGAAATAGCGTAAGAAGACCGTCTCTCGAGTAAATAGGCCGCGGCTTACATACGCCGGCTCCGTGGAAAATTTAGTTTTTACTTGGGAGAGCTGAATTATTTAAAATTATGAAAGCGCGATGTGTGCATACAGCGTACGAAATAAAAACCACGTGCCTCCGCCTGGTTTCTTCTTGCTTGCATCCTCTGAATTGCAGCCATTTCCGTTGTGTTCATGTAAACGCTGGTCTTCTCGGTATACTAAAATTTAATAACGTTCTGCATATTCCTGCCAAAGGCTCTGCGTTCCATATATACGTGTATGTCCGAGTCGTAAACAGTAAATGATCTTCCCTGATGCATGCTGCTCTGAAAAAGATGAACGTCTTCGGCGTCATAAAAAGCTTTTTATCATATACACGGCACGCATAGCCTCTAAGCCTGCTGCTTTATTTCATAATCCTTCTTTAAATTAATTATTTTTAACGACTGACGGTTTTTCAACGGAGCACAGGATTGGCCATTGCAGTCGTCGCTTATGAGCCAGTATTTAATTGTAGTCGGACAAACAAAAAGAGAGAGAGGGACGTCAGTTACAGAAATTTTCATTACAATGCTGGTGGTAGCAGAGCGGTGGATTTAATTCACGTCGCGCTGTTCGCTTCGTCGAAAACATCGTTCTAGCAAATTGCTCGTTTCGTCTACGGGCAGAGCGTGAGTTCCTCGTAAATTATCGTTTTCCCTACACCGATCGTTTTCTACGCCCTATCGATTGCCCCTGTGGTGTTTCGCGCGGGGATAATTACTTTATCGCCCACGGCAAAGGGCGATTCAACGTATCGTGGCGTAGTGAAGAAGTACCCCTACGTTGTACTTCGATATCGGATCACCGAGCGAGGAGAGTTGTGCGGTGAGACTTCTTTGTAAAATCGATGAGCCCTCGAGACTGTAAGTTGCAACCGCAGTCTCCGCGTTACATTATGTAAAGTGCATTGCGCGAGGGTAACGCAAATTGTAAGCACATTCCTGGCAAAACGGCGAGGCATTAAGCCCGGCGAGTAACTCGATAATCAACGACCACGTACTCTTGTTCACCCCTCGCCTTCTCGAATTTCCTACCCCTGAGTTCTCTTCTTCCTTCCCGGATTAGCCGGTATTTTTGTCATCGTGATATTGATCGTGATAGTGTGACGTACGATCCGACATCGCGGCGAGATTTCTTTCGGGGTGCAAATGCACCCTCCTCCCACCGCGCCCCGCGTTCGCATTTCTATTCGGGAGCGTCATCATCCACTTTATGCGGCGGTTTAATGTCGCCCGTTGATAACCAGCGTCGCACAATTCGAGAGGGTGTAATGGTTAGCGAGGTGACATACTTGCGCGGCTAAAGGGTTAAAACTTTGGTCATTAATGTCACCGGCGCGTCAACGCACCTCCCTGGTGGTAATTGTGTCGCTTTTCTCCGTGTAATTTCGATATTTTTTGCCCCCTTGCTCCGCTATGCAACTGTCAGCATCCAATGTTCGCGAGAGATAATCTGTAAAAAGTTTGTACAGTGATCTCGCTTCATCATGGTCGTCGGCTCGGAGCGTTATCGGTTGAAATAACGTTTACCTGTTGCAAATATAATCTACGTAATCCTTGCAGATATGGAGGTCGATATTAATTTTGACACAGCGATAAATAAATGTATAATGTAAAGAATAAATTAATGTAACGAGACGCAATGTACATTGTAATAATTTTAATAAATTCAATCCTGTACATTGAAGGCAACGTTTCACGTTGCGCGGAGCGAAATTCGGATTTAATTTTGAATGCAAAATAAATTATAGTTCTAATTTATATTAAGCTATTTGTCTTGTCTTTTGTATTAGGAGTGTGATTTAGTTTTGAGGGTTGTTTTGCTCAAAAACGCATGTATTTAAATATGATAATGAATGAATACCTTAATCAAAATATTTTCCTTAATTTTCTATAACTTTTTCCCATCTTTCTGGCAAGAGATGGCGATAAAACGACTCTTCTTTTCAGTTGATCCATTCGTCGACGAATTTTCGCACTTCCAAATTATGAAAGTGTGTATCCTCTAAAGCGTGTTGCATCGACCGGAACAAATAATAATCGCATGGAGCAATGTCCGGAGAATACGCGGGGTGCGGTAAGACTTCCCATTCGAGCTCTAATAGTGTTTCTTTCACTGATAACGCAACGCGAGGTCGAGCGTTGTCACGAAGAAGAATCACTTTCCGTCGTTTACTCGCAATTGTTGGTCGTTTTTGGCCCAATGCTTGCTTCAACTTGTACAATTGGTGTCTCGTGCGGATTTAACAGCTCATAGTACACTATCCCACCAAATACAGAGCATTACTTTTGAACCGTGAATATTGCGTCTCGGAGTGGATGTTGATGGTTCGCCTGGATCCACCCATGATTTTCTGCGTTTCGGATTATCAAAATGGATCCACTTTTCATCCCCAGTAACAATCCGAGACAAAAGACTCTTCTTTTTTGCCTGGCGATCAACGAAATGCAAATGTTCAAATGGCACTTTCCGATAATTGATGTCGAACCCATTTCCCTTCTTTCTGAATTTTCCCCATTTCATGCAAATGTTTGGTAACTGTTGTACCATCAACATTTAAAGCTCTGGCAAGAGATGGATTCCACCACGATAAAATGACTCTTCTTTTCAGTTGATCCATTCGTCGACGAATTTTCGCACTTCCAAATTATGAAAGTGTGTATCCTCTAAAGCGTGTTGCATCGACCGGAACAAATAATCGCATGGAGCAATGTCCGGAGAATACGCGGGGTGCGGTAAGACTTGCCATTCGAGCTCTAATAGTGTTTCTTTCACTGATAACGCAACGCGAGGTCGAGCGTTGTCACGAAGAAGAATCACTTTCCGTCGTTTACTCGCAATTGGTGGTCGTTTTTGGCCCAATGCTTGCTTCAACTTGTACAATTGGTGTCGATAACGATCAGCCGTGACAGTCTCGTGCGGATTTAACAGCTCATAGTACACTATCCCACCAAATACAGAGCATTACTTTTCAACCGTGAACATTACGTCTCGGAGTGGATGTTGATGGTTCGCCTGGATCCACCCATGATTTTCTGCGTTTCGGATTATCAAAATAGATCCACTTTTCATCCCCAGTAACAATCCGAGACAAAAGACTCTTCTTTTTTGCCTGGCGATCAACGAAATGCAAATGTTCAAATGGCACTTTCCGATAATTGATGTCGAGCCCATTTCCCTTCTTTCTGAATTTTCCCCATTTCATGCAAATGTTTGGTAACTGTTGTACCATCAACATTTAAAGCTCTGGCAAGAGATGGATTCCACCACGATAAAATGACTCTTCTTTTCAGTTGATCCATTCGTCGACGAATTTTCGCACTTCCAAATTATGAAAGTGTGTATCCTCTAAAGCGTGTTGCATCGACCGGAACAAATAATCGCATGGAGCAATGTCCGGAGAATACGCGGGGTGCGGTAAGACTTGCCATTCGAGCTCTAATAGTGTTTCTTTCACTGATAACGCAACACGAGGTCCAGCGTTGTCACGAAGAAGAATCACTGTCCGTCGTTTACTCGCAATTGGTGGTCGTTTTTGGCCCAATGCTTGCTTCAACTTGTACAATTGGTGTCGATAACGATCAGCCGTGACAGTCTCGTGCGGATTTAACAGCTCATAGTACACTATCCCACCAAATACAGAGCATTACTTTTCAACCGTGAACATTACGTCTCGGAGTAGATGTTAATGGTTCGCCTGGATCCACCCATGATTTTCCGCGTTTCGGATTATCAAAATAGATCCACTTTTCATCCCCAGTAACAATCCGAGACAAAAGACTCTTCTTTTTTGCCTGGCGATCAACGAAATGCAAATGTTCAAATGGCACTTTCCGATAATTGATGTCGAACCCATTTCCCTTCTTTCTGAATTTTTCCCATTTCATGCAAATGTTTGGTAACTGTTGTACGATCAACATTTAATGCTCTGGCAAGAGATGGATTCCACGACGATAAAATGACTCTTCTTTTCAGTTGATCCATTCGTCGACGAATTTTCGCACTTCTTCGAAATTATGAAAGTGTGTATCCTCTAAAGCGTGTTGCATCGACCGGAACAAATAATCGCATGGAGCAATGTCCGGAGAATACGCGGGGTGCGGTAAGACTTCCCATTCGAGCTCTAATAGTGTTTCTTTCACTGATAACGCAACGCGAGGTCGAGCGTTGTCACGAAGAAGAATCACTTTCCGTCGTTTACTCGCAATTGGTGGTCGTTTTTCGCCCAATGCTTGCTTCAACTTGTACAATTGGTGTCGATAACGATCAGCCGTGACAGTCTCGTGCGGATTTAACAGCTCATAGTACACTATCCCACCAAATACAGAGCATTACTTTTGAACCGTGAATATTGCGTCTCGGAGTGGATGTTGATGGTTCGCCTGGATCCACCCATGATTATCCGCGTTTCGGATTATCAAAATAGATCCACTTTTCATCCCCAGTAACAATCCGAGACAAAAGACTCTTCTTTTTTGCCTGGCGATCAACGAAATGCAAATGTTCAAATGGCACTTTCCGATAATTGATGTCGAACCCATTTCCCTTCTTTCTGAATTTTCCCCATTTCATGCAAATGTTTGGTAACTGTTGTACCATCAACATTTAAAGCTCTGGCAAGAGATGGATTCCACCACGATAAAATGACTCTTCTTTTCAGTTGATCCATTCGTCGACGAATTTTCGCACTTCTTCGAAGTTATGAAAGTGTGTATCCTCTAAAGCGTGTTGCATCGACTGGAACAAATAATAATCGCATGGAGCAATACGCGGGGTGCGGTAAGACTTCCCATTCGAGCTCTAATAGTGTTTCTTTCACTGATAACGCAACGCGAGGTCGAGCGTTGTCACGAAGAAGAATCACTTTCCGTCGTTTACTCGCAATTGTTGGTCGTTTTTGGCCCAATGCTTGCTTCAACTTGTACAATTGGTGTCTCGTGCGGATTTAACAGCTCATAGTACACTATCCCACCAAATACAGAGCATTACTTTTGAACCGTGAACATTGCGTCTCGGAGTGGATGTTGATGGTTCGCCTGGATCCACCCATGATTTTCTGCGTTTCGGATTATCAAAATGGATCCACTTTTCATCCCCAGTAACAATCCGAGACAAAAGACTCTTCTTTTTTTGCCTGGCGATCAACGAAATGCAAATGTTCAAATGGCACTTTCCGATAATTGAAGTCGAGCCCATTTCCCTTCTTTCTGAATTTTCCCCATTTCATGTAAATGTTTGGTAACTGTTGTACGATCAACATTTAATGCTCTGGCAAGTTCTGAAGTGGATCGTGTTGGATTTTCGGCCAATAATGCTTGCAAATCTGCATTTTCAAGCTTTCTTGGTTGTCCCGAGCGTTCTTTGTCCTTCACACGTCTTAATTGATGGGGCAGAATCACCATAAGTTTCCACAAGAATTCTATAACCGTCAGCCGCAGTTTTCTTTTGATTAAAAAACAAAAGCAACGCATGTCGAAAATGCTGTTTCGGAAGTTGCATTTTTACGATGATATAAACACGACTGTTATTGCATCTATTGCTATAATGCTACTAAATGTCATGGATAATGTCAACACTGTAAGAAACAACAGCTATTGGAACAAACTGACACTACAGCCATCTGTTGCAAACCCTCAAAACTAAATCACACTCCTAATAGTTTGTAATTGTCAGTTAGAAATATTAGTTCCAGCCAATTTAGTGGTCAGCCAATATGCTGAATGTACTTGTGTTCAGCAATTACAACAGATTAAATTGATTGAGTTTTTGCGAGAACCTCTCTGGTGGTAATGAAGCCGAATTGGCCGCTCCGGTGTAATACAGCTTATACTGTAATCATGATGCGACGCGACTCTTAATGAGCAACAGATCTGATTACGAGATTAGTATGGTGAAACTGGAGATCGACGAAATTCACTCGTGAGATTCCGTGTGTTTCACCACGAATTCGATCCTAATTACCGTAACACTGCTGCATTTCCTCCGGCAACGTGAATAATTTTCCCTTAAACGAGCCTAATGCCCGTGAATCTTGCTGTATGCAACATGAAACGTCTCGCCTCAAGTGCGCGAAAACGAATTTATCATTACGGTATCGCGAACAAGCTCAATCGTTGCAGTGACACGGATACGGATAACGATGTAAAAACTGACAGAAATTGACGTGACGCTCTGTTGAGCGATGGTGTGAAGTCTGTAAAACCTTCCGAGGCGACGTCAAGCGAACGCGAATTATCGGATGCATTATCCTTCACGGTGGTACACGAAAGTAGCGGTACACAGAAGTGAAAAATAGCGCGTCTAGTCGTCAGAGATGATGACGGAGTGCAGGAGGCGTCGCGGTAAACGAGGAATTATGAGGCGCGTACGGTGACACCGAGACGCAGAGATAATCGGCGTGTCGTCATTAAATCGCAGCGCGAACACGCGTGGCACGATTTACGATCCACGCGGAAATCCACGGTGCATGTACGTACCTTCGTGGCGTTGCACGAAATTGCTAAGCTTCCGAGGCGGAGAGGGAAACTGTGGAAGCATCAGAAACGCGTTCTACTGGAGAAGTGCATTCTACCGGAAGTGCGACGACGGTTAAACAATCGGTGATTTTTCCGCGGTCTGGTTCGATAATTTCGCGACTCGTACTCGTGGTAAATGCATTTCCCGGGAATTAGACGGGACTACGAGGGTGAAACGATTCGGCCGCACGTACCCCGCACGTACTGGCTGGCCACTTGCTCGCACCTGCTCAGCCACCGATAAGATTATTTACAGCACGAGCGAAATCGTGTTACACGCATCTGTGCGCGGAAATTGGCGCGAACAGCGTCCACCGGTTCTTTTCAAAGCGACCACCATGCAGGGAACCGCAACCCCCAGTATTGTCTGTAAGGACGTACCGAAATACGCTCCGGTTCGGTATAATCCAAAAAGCGCGTGGTTTCCGGCTATCCGATCTCGCGACGGGCTTTAATTGCAGTTTCACGCTTCCGGAAAGCTGACCGACCGACGCGGCGATCTGGCTTCCGGAAAGAATTCGCCGCTTGTTTTTAATTCTGGTCTCTCGCGCTCCGGGGATTTAATCGATCGTGCTCACGCGTGGTGTGATTAAATTCGACTGAACCACTTTAACTGCAATTTATCGCCGTTACTTTTTGTTAAGTCACAATGAAATACACACCCACAGAAAAGATTTCTGGACTTAATGCTATTACTCTTTAATCTATCATAAAATAACATCGCTATAGCGACAATCATATTTATTATTGAAAAGAAGCATATTTTAATCTTGAATAGAAAATTCGAAAATCTAGTTTAAAATACTCTTGGTGCTATCTCATTAATTTTCTCAGAAGGATTTAGATACAAATTTCTAGCAAGTTCAAAATATTCTTGATTTAAGAATATTGTAAGATCTAAAAGACATCTTATTCTATTCTTCTAAGAGAATTTGTAGAATCTGCACAAAACGGCCAATATTTATGTGTTGCAATCGAAAACCGGGAAAGTGTTTCTGTTATTTACAATGAATAAGTGCAATACTCTACAAGAAATATTAAAAGATATGGAAATGTAAGTATGTGTATACAATATACTTACTTGAGAAATAAGATTCGAGATAAGACATTTCCATACCTTTTAATATTTCTTGTAGAGTATTGCACTTATTCATTGTAAATAACAGAAACACTTTCCCGATTTTCGATTGCAACACATAAATATTGGCCGTTTTATCCGAACAAAGGACGCAGAAGCGCCGAGTCGACGAGCGACTGTGAGAAAATGATGCGTCGACATCGACAAAGCCTGCTATAAAGTGGCGCTAATATCAAATTATTCTACATACAAGAATATATAAGCATAAATTTGTATATGTTACTCTTGTCTCAAGACAGTAAGACAATCTTATTTAATCCGAGAGAGAAGAATAGAAATTACTGATGTAAATAAAAAATTGTTTAATTTTCATATTTTTTATACTTGTAATACGATTAAAGTAGTGAAGAATATTTTTCGTCTTGTTATCAGAAATCCTTTCTGAGGGCGTACTTTCGAGACGCGAAAAAAATCCCTTTTTTCGCAAAGGGATTCGATATTTAATAATTTTCAAGAGAAAATCGTAAAAACAAGGAAATTTTTCATGATCGTATTTTATACATCTAAAACGAAAATGTGCAAGAAAATGAAAACACTTGCACACACCTAACACATGGAAGAAAAAGTATGTATAATAAGTAACAGCGCTCTTTTTCATCATCAGGATTTCCAGCGGATGGAACCAATGATGCTGCACCCACAGAAAAGATTTCTGGACTTAATGCTATTACTCTTTAATCTATCATAAAATAAGATCGCTATAGCGACAATCATATTTATTATTGAAAAGAAGCATATTTCAATCTTGAATAGAAAATTCGAAAATCTAGATTAAAATAATCTTGGTGCTATCTCATTAATTTTCTCAGAAAAATTTAGATACAAATTTCTAGCAAGTTCAAAATATTCTTGATTTAAGAATATTGTAAGATCTAAAAGACATCTTATTCTATTCTTCTAAGAGAATTTGTAGAATCTGCACAAAACGGCCAATATTTATGCGTTGCAATCGAAAATCGGGAAAGTGTTTCTGTTATTTACAATGAATAAGTGCAATACTCTACAAGAAATATTAAAAGGTATGGAAATGTCTTATCTCGAATCTTATTTCTCAAGTAAGTATATTGTATATACTTACTTACATTTCCATATCTTTTAATATTTCTTGTAGAGTATTGCACTTATTCATTGTAAATCTTTCCCGATTTTCGATTGCAACACATAAATATTGGCCGTTTTATCCGAGTAGAGGACGCAGAAGCGCCGAGTCGACGAGCGACTGTGAGAAAATGATGCGTCGACATCGACAAAGCCTACTATAAAGTGGCGCTAATATCAAATTATTCTACATACAAGAATATATAAGCATAAATTTGTATATGTTACTCTTG
Organism: Ooceraea biroi; assembly: GCF_003672135.1. Taxonomy (NCBI): domain Eukaryota; kingdom Metazoa; phylum Arthropoda; class Insecta; order Hymenoptera; family Formicidae; genus Ooceraea; species Ooceraea biroi. The sequence continues at coordinate 7,678,700 of NC_039518.1, read as the reverse complement.
TCTCAAGACAGTAAGACAATCTTATTTAATCCGAGAGAGAAGAATAGAAATTACTGATTTAAATAAAAAATTGTTTAATTTTCATATTTTTTATACTTGTAATACGATTAAATTAGTCAAGAATATTTTTCGTCTTGTTATCAGAAATCCTTTCTGAGGGTGTACTTTCGAGACGCGAAAAAAATCCCTTTTTTCGCAAAGGGATTCGATATTTAATAATTTTCGAGAGAAATTCGTAAAAACAAGGAAATTTTTGATGATCGTATTTTATACATCTAAAACGAAAATGTGCAAGAAAATGAAAACACTTGCACACACCTAATACATGGAAGAGAAAGTATGTACAATAAGTAACAACGCTCTTTTTCATCATCAGGATTTCCAGCGGATGGAACCAATGATGCTGCACCCACAGAAAAGATTTCTGGACTTAATGCTATTACTCTTTAATCTATCATAAAATAAGATCGCTATAGCGACAATCATATTTATTATTGAAAAGAAGCATATTTTAATCTTGAATAGAAAATTCGAAAATCTAGATTCAAATAATCTTGGTGCTATCTCATTAATTTTCTCAGAAGGATTTAGATACAAATTTCTAGCAAGTTCAAAATATTCTTGATTTAAGAATATTGTGAGATCTAAAAGACATCTTATTCTATTCTTCTAAGAGAATTTGTAGAATCTGCACAAAACGGCCAATATTTATGTGTTGCAATCGAAAATCGGGAAAGTGTTTCTGTTATTTACAATGAATAAGTGCAATACTCTACAAGAAATATTAAAGGGTATGGAAATGTCTTATCTCGAATCTTATTTCTCAAGTAAGTATATTGTATATATTGGGTCGTCCGGAAAGTTCGTGCCGATTTTTAATAGATGGCGTTGGAACATGTCTGAATATATCAATGTTATTGAAAACATACGATGTATATACATATGCTTAAAGGTGACATTTCAACGCATCTTTAGGAAAAAAGTTGTTTCAGATAAATTGATTCGTGTCAGTTTTGTACTCTTTTGAAGATGGAAGAAAACAAAGAACATTTTAGACACTTGATGCTTTTCTATTACCGGAAAGGCAAAAATGCCTCACAAGCAACAAATTCGATATGTTCTGTTTACGGAGAAGGCGCTTTAGCTGAAAGAACCGTACGTAAGTGGTTCGCTAAGTTTAGAGCTGGTGATTTTAACCTTAAAGACCAAGAACGCTCGGGCAGACCCTCTACTACTGATGATGACCAAATCAAGACACTGATCGAGAATAACCCGCGCTACACGACACGTGAATTAGCAGAGATACTGAAAATATCGAAAACCACTGTCCACGATCATGTAGTGAAGCTTGGTTACGTAAGTCGCTATGACGTATGGGTTCCGATTAATTTAGCCGAAAAAAATTTAATGGATCGCATTTCCATCTGCGACTCGCTGTACAAGCGCAACGAAAACGTACCATTTTTGAAGCAATTAGTGACGGGTGACGAAAAATGGATCATTTACAACAATGTAGAACGAAAAAGATCCTGGGGTAAGCGAAATGAACCAGCATTAACCGCTCCGAAAGCCGGCCTTCATCCAAAAAAAGTCATGCTCTGTGTCTGGTGGGATTGGAAGGGAATCCTATATTATGAGCTCCTACCACACAACCAAACGACAAATGCAGATAAGTACTGCTCGCAACTGGACGAATTAAAGACAGCGATTCAGGAAAAACGTCCAGGATTAGCTAATAGGAAGGGCGTCGTGTTCCATCAGGACAATGCCAGACCTCATGTTTCTTTGACTACCCGACAAAAATTGTTGGAGTTTGGCTGGGATGTGCCACCTCACCCACCGTATTCACCAGACATTGCACCTTCAGACTTTCACTTATTTAGGTCTTTGCAAAATTCTCTTAGCGGCAAGAACTTCAACTCTTTGATCGACATAAAAAACCACCTTGAGGAGTTTTTCGCCGAGAAACCTAAGAAGTTCTGGGAGAATGGAATCTTCCAGTTGCGTGAAAGATGGACAAAGGTTGTGAAACAAAACGGTGCATACATAAGTCAATAAATATTTATCGACATAAAAAAATGTTGCCTTTGAATTTTCCTTCAAAATCGGCACGAACTTTCCGGACGACCCAATACTTACTTACATTTCCATATCTTTTAATATTTCTTGTAGAGTATTGCACTTATTCATTGTAAATAACAGAAACACTTTCCCGATTTTCGATTGCAACACATAAATATTGGCCGTTTTATCCGAACAAAGGACGCAGAAGCGCCGAGTCGACGAGCGACTGTGAGAAAATGATGCGTCGACATCGACAAAGCCTGCTATAAAGTGGCGCTAATATCAAATTATTCTACACACAAGAATATATAAGCATAAATGTGTACATGTTACTCTTGTCTCAAGACAGTGAGACAATCTTATTTAATTCGAGAGAGAAGAATAGAAATTACTGATTTAAATAAAAAATTGTTTGATTTTCATATTTTTTATACTTGTAATACGATTAAATTAGTCAAGAATATTTTTCGTCTCGTTATCAGAAATCCTTTCTGAGGGTGCAGTGAAAATTACGTTCGCGCGATGCGATATCACGTTGTATACATTTTCAGCGTTTTTTGTTTTTCGTCAGATACTCGAGCGATGATCATTCATTTGAGCTGATACATCAGCTGCGAGATACAACGAATATTCTTTAATAGCATCCATGATTGCGTGTGTACGGTGATATATACCATGACAGAGTTAAATTATGCGGTCCGGCTAGCGAACGTGTATCCAGCTCGAAGTCATAGTTGATTATCGAGATGCACCATATTACTCCGGAAGCGCATCGATATTGATCACAGGTCGTTATATCTGTGCAACGCACACCTGAGCGAGAATACATTAGCGAAATGACGAGCGACATGATTATATTTAAAAACTGAAACGTATATTTTCCTCTCTCTCTCTCTCTCTCTCTCTCTTTTATTATACAACTGATAAATGTATCGATTTTATAAAGATGAATAATATTGTTTACTGATTTCTCTCGCAGCATGTTGATAATGTGCTTTGGAAGTGTGTTTGATATTTCTATTTTTCATAAAAATTAAGATTCAATATAGTAGCCGCTAGATAAAAACTTATCCAGCTACCAGATTGGAAAGCATATATTATTAAAACCATTTAACTAGCTAGTTGCAACTAATCGCAGGTAAAGGATAAAAATGGCTCTCTGAGAGTAAAAGTTTTGCTACTAGCTACATGCTTCACCAAGTTCTTTGCATCGAATATTTATTTAATTAGTGCAAACTTCTGATATCATCCTTATGTAGGATTGTATGTGCTTCACAAAGTCTGTCTTAACTATTTTCGTCATAATGATCTTGAAAATCATCCTGTACAAAAATGGTAAAAAGACTCTGCGAATCATTACGTATACAATAAAATCGCATGAATATTAATTAATGTTCGATTAATTTGTCGCATGAATCTCTCATAAAATTTTCGGGTATGAGATTACTTTTCTCCCAGATTCAGTGCTCCGTTATTTTTACCCCGTTATTGGGGATTGCGCATTTTTTACGGGAAGGCAATCTTGACAAGTGCAGAGAACGCGATAGCGACATGCTTTGTCATGGGACGCCGTCTCTCGCAAGCGATCACTCGTGAAAATGGAGACAAAGACGAAGGAAGCGGATGCTTGTCATTTCTATCATCTGCATTCCACGTACGCGCGGGGGAGGATAATTCATCGCGTTTCCGCTTCTGTCTTTCCCGAGGCAATAAAATCAGCATTAGATTAACTGGGGCGCGACGCGCGTTGAAATTAATGCTCGCTTGAGTTGTATACGAAGTTGCGTTATTACGTCGGAATTACCGAGTGTTACTCGGCATTATCTCGGTGAATGCATCACGTATTCACGCAGTAACGTGGCAAAAAAACCTTACGGATGACAGTTGCATTCGTTTTGCATAAACAAATGAGACGGGGCGGTTTAAAGGTACGGTGAAAGGTACGTGAGAATTATTCCAGGCTGAAGTTTTGTCTCTCTTTTTCCCTCTTGCTTAAATTGCGTGTATTTAGAGTCGTTTGAAACAAATGTAGAAAAGACACATTGTAAATATTCTTCAGAGATAATAAATATGAAATTACTTCATGTTTTATCTCACAGTGTTACATGTAAATTGTAATGACCTTAATGCATTCAAGTGGCGTGATGATAAGAGAATGATTAAAGCGAAGGTATACTCGAGTTACTCTTGGTCTCGAGAACTGCTACGAATGATAAAAAGTTACTAGTTTTTCGTTCGAGTCTTGTACTTGTACTCGCGATATACAGACACGAGTCGCTTTATTGCAGGCGGTACATTTATATAAAGCATAAAATATCTCTGCGCCATTCTTCTCTTGCTATAAATAAATTGTTTAGAAAAAGATGGTAAACCGAGATAAGTTTCGGACGAGAGATTCGATTTTATCCGCCACTCGAGGCATATCGAGGTATTGGCACTGATATTGTAAAACAAGAAAGGAATTTGCATTTATGAGGAATATGTAAAGGATCTCGTATGCAAGATAACGGTTTTTGTAGTGGCCGTTGTAGAGACGAGAATCCAATATACCATGAATCACAAGTAACGAAAAAATGAAAATTTTATGAAAATATCGATCTTATGTTGGGAGCATACGAATTCTTTTTTTAGAACCCCTACAGGAACCATAAAGATTCCGATATAAAGAGATTCGAGGTCGGATTGTGGGCGAAATTTTATATGGAGAATCAATTCAATATACCTCACTTTGAGTAGAAATATAATAGCACATGACGAATATCATTACACGCGAATTAAGGGGGGATTCTCATGTAAAGAGCCAAAAAGAAGCAGATTTTTCGGAATTTTTTTTCAAGAACGTATTTAGTCAAAGGATCTCAAACTTTAATAGTACATCAATACATGTAAAGAGAATATAAAAATATTTTTTTGGTTAAAAAAAACATATATATAGATATAGGTATGGACGCCGCCTTCAGCGGCTTCGGCGTCGCAGGCGTCAAACGGTGTGCAGTCTAGCATCCGCTGTAATGGTCTGAAACAGAATATTCAACAATATTTATTAATTATAGATCATTACGCATCGTTTGAACCTCATGAAGCAAGAAAAAAAACCAAATTGAAAAGAATGGCGACATTTGAAAAAAAAATGCTGTTTTTCCATTAAAATTTTCATTGTTATTGTGAAATAAACATTATTTACTTTAAAAATTTTTGTTGCTTTTGAGGTTCATACGATGAACAATATAATTGTCTACATGTAGAGCCCCGAAAGAGCCCAATCGGTCTAATATTTTTTTAGTTATCCTGCACACCAGTTTGAAAAAAGTGATTTCGAGAAAAACGCGTTTAAAGTTTTCGGTTATAAAAAGTAATGCTTTTCAATACTTACAGTCCTAATCGGCGATTCCAGGGCCATATAGTAGGCCTTCTGCATCCTCGTATAATTGCTGCTGTTGTAAATTCAGTTCTTTGCGAGCAGTTCGAGCTTCTTTCGAGCTACTGAGGCTTCGTCACTCCTGTCGCCGTATTCGCGCGGCGTCACACGAGTCTGCATACCCCTTACAACGGGTACCGGTCTTTAGTTCTAGTGTGTCCATAATTTTTAAAACGGCGAAATAGCCTTCGTTGAATAATCCTGCAGCAATATATGCGGCTATTTCCACTGTTCGGATGCCGCAATATAAATATTTCGGAGCCAAACGCCAAACACACGAATTGAAGCTCTCGTAAAAATTTCCTGCCTCAGCTATACAAGTACGCGAAGGTATATCACAGCAAAAGAAAACCATTAGACGTATACCTGCGAAGCTGTTTGTTATGTACGAGTGCATGAGTGAGGACGGACGAGACGCGTGTCTCCGCTCCGAGCGCTCCCAGCTGCCTACTCAACGCGCGGTCGAAAACTCGACTATAACTATACGTAGAGGTCGAATATCGATTTGTAACTTTAGGAACACATTTTCCACATGTATTAGAGTTGATTTAAGCAAAAAAATTTTTTGACTCGTTACGTGAGAATCCCCCCTTAAGTAGCGCGTTTGTCATGACACTTAGCGACTATAATCGGATTATCGAAGCGAGATTAACAGAGCAAATCGCGAGGCCGTAATTGCATTTATGTGTAAATGAGAGGGACGCACGGGATGTCTCCAAAGCATGGTAATTTATTATTGTTATTTAATGCGAGACGAGGATTGGAGAATATTTTATTTAATCTCGCCACGGTATAAATACAGTCCGCGTAATTTCTGAATCATGAGCGACCGAAAATTAGGAAGCGCTTCACGAAGCCGAGTCGCGTTTCACAGATGCTAATGAGGAATTCGTGTTTTGCAATTAATCGAGAAAGGATGGCCTGATTAGACTTCGAGATTGAAAACGCAATTATAAATGCACCCGTTGGGGTTTCAACGCAATGCAGGTCCAAAAGAGTCATCTAAACGTCGAGTTAGAATGGAGCGGTGCAAACCGGCAAGGCTACCCTCTACCGGACATTGAAATGGCTTGTTTAATCCCAATTAAGAGAAGTTGCAACACAGATCGCGGACCTCTGTGCCCGGTGAGTCAAAGCACCCGAAAGCGAACGGTGGCAGCGAAGTTGCTCGTTTCCGTTTAATCCCGACCGTTTGAGAGAGCGAAGTCTCGCGCGGCAAAGCCGAATCGTGAAGCGCTTGGCTTCGTTGTGCTCGCTTGTTGGTCATATTGAATTGGAAAATCAACGCGTGCAAGTGACAGTCGAAGGGTCGTGCATGCTCCTGCGACGGCATAAAGGCGACTCGAAAGTTGCTCATCGAAGGGTCGAACCAGCTGCCAGGGGAAATAAAACATTTCGTAGCTACTCCGGCCGCGTGCTCGAAACGACTACGACAACTCGTTGTTGCTGAACAGGGGGTGTTGCCCGGTATCGATGCACAGTAGGACCACGCCGATTCGATAAGGAAATTTAGGAAAATATTGGAAACACAGTATTCCCCATCGCGCGCATCCCATGTACATTAGAATTAAGCAGGAGAAGTCGTAACAGAGTAAATGTATTGGAAAATGTATTTAGATGTGTAGTAAAAAATTTTAGTTTAATTATAAAATGTTTCATTTACAATGAGAGGATTATTTGTTCGTATAAGTAAAATTTTAAGGGTTTAAAATTATTATGTTATTATAATTTTTGATTGATTAGCTAAGATTTGTTTTAGATTGCCTGAGGGTTAGTTTTTTAAATAAAGTTATATTAAATTTAATTTGTTTGGTAAAAGATTAAGGGAAAATTATTTATTTATGTTTATAGTAACGTTAGTGAATTATTAAGAGGTGAGATTGGAATAAGAAGATTTTATTTATCGTACCTTTTGTATCAGGGTTTATTAAAATTGAGTTTAGGATGATAAAGTATTTCGAAATTAAAAGATCTAAAATAATGTGTAATAGTTTATTAACATGGAAGTTATTGTGGCATTAATATTTTAAATATTGTTTTAGGGGAGAAATTCTAAATCAATTTTAATGATATCTAGTTTTTTAATTAAAATTTTAATTTTGGTATAAACATTTTCTAGTAGTTAATTTAAATAAATTAGTGAATTTTGTATTGGGTTGTTCGGAAAGTTATTTCGTTTTTTCAAGGAAAAATGAAAGGCGGTTTTTCCATATTTTAAATAAATTTTATTCAGTGATGTATTGGCCATTTTGTTCCACTACCTTTCGCCATCTTTCTGGCAACTTTAAGATTCTACGCTCATAGAAGTCCTTCTCCTTATTGACAAAAAATTGAAGCACGTGATTTTTGACGCCTTCATTTGAATCAAAGTTTACATTGTTCAAAGAATTTTGTAGAGACCGGAACAAATGGTAATCGGATGGTGCCAGATCAGGAGAGTATGGTGAGTGTAGTAGCACATCCCATCCAAGCTGTAAAAGCTTCTGGCGAGTGACCAAACTTGTGTGTGGTCTGGCATTGTCGTGATGGAATACGACACCTTTCCTATTCGCCAATTCTGGTCGCTTCTGCTTGATGGCAGCATCCAATTCATCCAGCTGACGACAATACACTTTCGAATCAATCGTCTGGTTGCTTGGTAGTAGCTCGAAAAATACGATTCCCTTCCAATCCCACCATACAGAAAGCATGATCTTCTTTTGATGAATATCTGCCTTGGATGTCGATTGAGCAGGTTCATCTTGCCTGGACCATGATCGTTTTCGCTCAACATTGTTGTAAACAATCCATTTTTCATCTCCAGTTATGATTCGCTTCAAAAATGGTTCATTTTCTTCACGTTTCAACAATGAATCGCAGATGGTAATGCGTCGAATCAAGTCAATTTCCTTTAAATTGTGTGGAACCCAAATATCGAGCTTTGAAACGAATCCAAGGCGTTTCAAATGATCGTAAACGGTCGAATTCGATAAATTTAACTTTTCAGCAATTTCGCGTGTTGTTATGCGACGGTTTGCATCCACCAGAGCCTTTATTTTCTCGTCATCAGCTTTAATTGGCCGACCTGAACGTGGTGCATCTTTCAAATCGAAATTTCCAGTACGAAATTTCGAAAACCAATTCTGACAATGACGTTTACTCAATACATCTTCTCCGTACACGGCACCAATTTTTTTCTCGCTTGCACTGCATTTTTACCCTTTCGGTAGTAAAAAAGCAAAATATTACGAAAATGCTCACTTTGATTTTCCATGTTTGATGTGATGCCAAAAACCAATTACTTGACAGATCGCAACACAATAAGATACTAAATGACGTCTGAAATGTCAGTTGTCAAAATATAAAACGAATTTGTCGCTTAGAGTAAGGTTAAGTATCGAGGAACGCGACTAACGACATCTCTTTGTGAAAAACGAAATTACTTTCCGAACAACCCAATATTTAAAGTCTGAGGGCTTAACTTTGTATTATTGTTAAAAGTTTTTGAGGCTAATGTTTCATAGGGAGAATAAAAATGAAAAAGTGAGGAATATTCATAAAATTTGGTATTTCTAGTAAAAATTTAATAATTTATTTATAGATGATGGGTGGAAAAGATTTGTGTTATGGGGTGATCCCACGACGCGATTATGAATAATATATTATGATGATCGATAGGCGCCAGAGATGAAATTCGATCATCTCGTCCGAAAACAAATTTAACGCGAAATCCGTTCAAATCCTGCCAAAGGGAAGGATGTGTGCAGCTTTTTAAACTGCTGTTCCGGCATTACCCGGATTGCAGTTACAGGACCGTAGTCCAGCAACGATCGTCGCTTCGGATCTCTCGGAATACGGTATCCCGGCTGCTTTGTTTCACGAGCGTTGCGAGGGATCTTTGTGTCCTCTCGAGGATACGATCTTGCTACCCTTCCGCAGCAATTACGAGTTTAATTCACCATGGTTCCTTTCTGCAATCAAGCTCTTTTCGTTGCGTCGCACAGTGGGACAAAATCCCGAAAAGCTGGCCAAAACCTCAAAAATGAAACTTTGATTCCGAGAATTGTGAATGGTGGAAGATGTAGAGAGATGATTGGTGCGTTAAATTCTATAGGTGAAAAAGGCCTACTCTATTACCTGCGTCTGTGTATTCAGTTCAAAGTTAACCTTCGTCTAGTGCCACGCATCGCACGAAATAACGTGTTACAAAGAACGTGAATAACTTGGAAAGGAAATATTCAATTTAATTCAACGTCATGGAGATGTTTCCTGGAGGTAAATATTGGGTCATTAAGTATGAAACTTTACAAATAGAACATAAACTTTTGCATTTTTTGGCACATGGACATGATTTATTTTCAATCGAAGTATGCGCCCATGTTATCTACATACTTCTGCCATTTTAGTGGTAGTTGGTCTATGCCTCTACTATAGAAGCCAGGAGTACGAGAATCGATGAAGTCGCGGAAGGCTGTTTCGACTGCCTGTTGAGAATTGAACAATTTTCCCACCAACAAGTTGTCCAAATTCCGGAAGAAGTGATAGTCGGTAGGTGATAGATCTGGTGAATATGGTGGATGACGGAGAGTTTCCAATTCCAACTCCCGTAGCTTTGCCACGGTCAGTCGTGCAGTGTGCGGTCGAGCATTATCATGCAACAGGATTGGCATTGACCGATTGACCAATTTCGGTTGTTTAATAGCAAGTTGTTGCATCATTTCGTCCAGTTGCTTGCAATATACTTTAGCCGTTATCGATGTACCAGGTTTCATAAAGTTGTAGTAGATAACACCTGACCTGGACCACCAAACAGTCACCATAAGCTTCTTCTGTGTAATGTTGGGTTTCGCGTGATGTCTCGGTGGTTCATCAGCGTTCAACCACTGACGTGAGCGTTTACGATTGTCATAAAGTATCCACTTTTCATCGCAGGTCACAATTCGATTCAAAAAAGATTCATTTTTGTGACGGGAAAGTAAAGAAAGTGAAGCCTCTAGACGTTGCGCCTGCTGCGCATCGGTCGATTCGTGCGGGACCCATTTGTCCAACTTCTTTATCTTACCAATTGCAACTAAATGAACCAATATGGTGGGTATGGAAACATTGAATATCGATGCCAATTCACGTGTACTTTGAGATGGATCGGACTCTACTACGGCTCTCAAGTGATCATTATCCACCTTCGTCTTTGGTCTTCCACGTGGCTCATTGGCGAGGCTGAAATCTCCATCTCTGAAGTTTTTGAACCAATTGCCCACCGTTGCTTTAGTAGTTGAACCTTCACCAAATACAGCGTTGATATTACGAGCTGTCTCCGACACTGTGGTTCCACGGCGGAACTCATATTCATAAACCACACGAATTTTGGACTTTTCCATAGTTCTATAAAAATGAATCCACCAATAAAACTAATGAAGATATTTGAACAAACAAATATGACATTTGAAGAGCGAACATACATCTATCACACTAACCTGATACTGACGTCTGACGCCAAATTTGAGATAACAAATGTTAAAGATGGCGCTTTTACATTTGTAAAGTTTCATACTTAATGACCCAATAGAATATAGTTTTACACTCATGGAAGCTAAATTTAATTTTTATCGTGTTGAGATAAGATATGATTCGAAGCGGTTATGAAAACGATATAATTGTAAGAACTTCTGTTTTCAACTAGAGGAAAAGTTACATATCCCGCCATATCCCGCGAAGATCAAAATTGTGGGCTTTAGTTTAATCTGTTATCTTATGAAATTCACAAGAACAAGCTGCCCGTAGCTGCCCATTCGGCTGTAATAATTTGTAATACTTAACTAACCAACATAACCTTATTTTATTTATTTTAACTCCCAATCTGACGTGAAAACAATGCAGGCGCAGTTCCAAAATATTTAATGAATTAGTTTGTACTTTATTTATTTTACAGCATCTGCTGATGAACAATTACAGTATACCAGAAAATAAGTTCTTTTAATTATAAAAAAGCATTTGAAAGAGGAATTCTCTGTTTTAATAGAACACTTAGAAAGAAGTGTCTCCAAAAAAAGTGGACGTTCGGTATATCGTCGCGATTTCTTACGAAAGTGTTCGAGGGTCAAAACACTGGAAGATACTTTTAATCGGCTTTTAGTAACTTCTGATCCATATATTTCCAGTCTCAGAAAATTACCGCGGAAAAAACTAAAGAGTTTATGGCGGGAAGCTGTAGAGCTATTACTCCCTTCTGCAGTGTCTCTTACAACCGGAACGACACCCGGCCCAGCAAACGACAGCGATTCAGAAATTGATTATAATTCTGACATGAATTCCGATTCTGACATACAGGGTGTCCCGGGTTTTAACCGACAAACTGCGGGAGCATATCCTACTAGTGGAAATAAGAAAACATTCTTATATCGAGTTTGCTTAGAAATGCTTTATTACAAAGTTATGAACCAATATTGAAAAGAAATATGAGATAAGTAACAACGGAACATAGTGTAGAATTTGCAAGGTCGAAGATGTTTATGTGTATTCACATGTATTCATGTTCACTATGTTGAAACGATTCAGTATGATTGTTACTTTCACAACAGTAGCTGTTAGATTTCAATCGTCGTGTGAACTAGCAATTACTATCAGAACGCCAAAAGTGTTTTCAAATGAGGAATACACCGATATTCATTTCGTGTACGGATTCTGTGACGGAAATGCACGAGCTGCCGTACGAGAGTATCAACGTAGATTTCCTAACAGGAGAGTACCAGATAGTTCTGTGTTTAGTAATACCCATTTGCAATTACGTAATTTGGGTTCATTTCGACCTATGAATGAATATAATGATGTTCGTTCAGCTCTAAGACACCGACGACGCTCGGAAAGAATCTTAAATCTTTTTGATAATACTCCTATACAAAGTGTTCGACGTGCTTCAGCTCAACTGCAGATATCACGAAACACTATTTGGAAAACATTGCGTGCTGATAACAGATTCGCATATCGTTACACACCTGTACAAGAATGACTTCCAATCGATCATCAGAAACGAGTCGAATTTTGTAACTGGTATGTGAATGCAGTAGAAAGGGACAATCTTTTCTCATCAATGATATTATGGACAGATGAAGCGACCTTTACAAGACGAGGCATATTCAATTCTCATAATAGCCATGTATGGGCTCATAATAATCCACATACTACCAGACGAAGAAACTTTCAACACGAATTTCGATGTAATGTTTCGATGGGTATGCTTCATGACCGGCTTATTGGTCCGTTCTTTTTACCTGACCGATTGAACGGAGAATCTTTTCGAAGATTCCTATCAAACGATTTACCAATTTTTATGGAAAATGTGCCACTGCAGTTTCGCCAAAACAGCTGGATACAGTTAGACGGTTGTCCATCGCACTACGCTAGACAAGTTAGAAACTGGTTAGATGAACATTATGCTCATAGGTGGATTGGTCGAGGAGGACCGGTTTTCTGGCCTCCAAGATCGCCCGATTTAACGCCTCTTGATTTTTATTTATGGGCAACTTTAAAAAATAAAATTTACAGTACAGAAGTAATCTCGCTTGAAGATTTAAAGCAACGAATTACTACTAGTGGAAATAAGAAAAAATTCTTATTTCGAGTTTGCTTACAAATGCTTTATTACAAAGTTATAAACCAATATTGAAAAGAAATATGAGATAAGTAACAACGGAACATAGTGCAGAATTTGGAAGGTCGAAGATGTTCACACGTATTCATGTTCACTATGTTGAAACGATGCAGTATGATTGTTACTTTCACAACAGTAGCTGTTAGATTTCAATCGTCGTGTCAACTAGCAATTACTATCAGAACGCCAAAAGTGTTTTCAAATGAGGAATACACCGATATTCATTTCGTGTACGGATTCTGTGACGGAAATGCACGAGCTGCCGTACGAGAGTATCAACGTAGATTTCCTAACAGGAGAGTACCAGATAGTTCTGTGTTTAGTAATACCCATTTGCAATTACGTAATTTGGGTTCATTTCGACCTATGAATGAATATAATGATGTTCGTTCAGCTCTAAGGCACCGACGACGCTCGGAAAGAATCTTAAATCTTTTTGATAATACTCCTATACAAAGTGTTCGACGTGCTTCAGCTCAACTGCAGATATCACGAAACACTATTTGGAAAACATTGCGTGCTGATGACAGATTCGCATATCGTTACACACCTGTACAAGAATGACTTCCAATCGATCATCAGAAACGAGTCGAATTTTGTAACTGGTATGTGAATGCAGTAGAAAGGGACAATCTTTTCTCATCAATGATATTATGGACAGATGAAGCGACCTTTACAAGACGAGGCATATTCAATTCTCATAATAGCCATGTATGGGCTCATAATAATCCACATACTACCAGACGAAGAAACTTTCAACACGAATTTCGATGTAATGTTTCGATGGGTATGCTTCATGACCGGCTTATTGGTCCGTTCTTTTTACCTGACCGATTGAACGGAGAATCTTTTCGAAGATTCCTATCAAACGATTTACCAATTTTGATGGAAAATGTGCCACTGCAGTTTCGCCAAAACAGCTGGATACAGTTAGACGGTTGTCCATCGCACTACGCTAGACAAGTTAGAAACTGGTTAGACGAACATTACGCTCATAGGTGGATTGGTCGAGGGGACTGGTTTTCTGGCCTCCAGATCGCCCGATTTAACGCCTCTTGATTTTTATTTATGGGCAACTTCAAAAAATAAAATTTACAGTACAGAAGTAATCTCGCTTGAAGATTTAAAGCAACGAATTTACTACTAGTGGAAATAAGAAAAAATTTTGACTTGGCACGCTATTCCGTCATACTGTATTAATTATTAATACTATAACTTTGCAAAGTTATAGTATTAATAATTAATACAGTATGACGGAATAGCGTGCCAAGTCAA